>NC_080718.1:30656507-30666507 GCF_019097595.1 Hemibagrus wyckioides | reverse complement strand
TGTTGTGTTTCAGGTGTTGAGTGTGTGTGTTGTGTTTCAGGTGTTGAGTGTGTTGTGTTTCAGGTGTTGATTGTGTGTGTTGTGTTTCAGGTGTTGAGTGTGTTGTGTTGTGTTTCAGGTGTTGAGTGTGTTGTGTTATGTTTCAGGTGTTGAGTGTGTGTCTTGTGTTTCAGGTGTTGAGTGTGTCTTGTGTTTCAGGTGTTGAGTGTGTCTTGTGTTTCAGGTGTTGAGTGTGTGTGTTTCAGGTGTTGAGTGTGTCTTGTGTTTCAGGTGTTGAGTGTGTTGTGTTTCAGGTGTTGAGTGTGTGTTGTGTTTCAGGTGTTGAGTGTGTGTTGTGTTTCAGGTGTTGAGTGTGTGTTGTGTTTCAGGTGTTGTGTGTGTGTTGTGTTTCAGGTGTTGACTGTGTGTGTTGTGTTTCAGGTGTTGAGTGTGTGTGTTGTGTTTCAGGTGTTGAGTGTGTGTGTTGTGTTTCAGGTCTTGAGTGTATTTTGTGTTTCAGGTCTTGAGTGTGTGTTGTGTTTCAGGTGTTGAGTGTGTGTTGTGTTTCAGGTGTTGAGTGTGTGTGTTGTGTTTCAGGTGTTGAGTGTGTTGTGTTTCAGGTGTTGAGTGTGTGTGTTGTGTTTCAGGTGTTGAGTGTGTTGTGTTTTGTTTCAGGTGTTGAGTGTGTTGTGTTTCAGGTGTTGAGTGTGTGTCTTGTGTTTCAGGTGTTGAGTGTGTGTCTTGTGTTTCAGGTGTTGAGTGTGTCTTGTGTTTCAGGTGTTGAGTGTGTGTGTTTCAGGTGTTGAGTGTGTCTTGTGTTTCAGGTGTTGAGTGTGTGTGTTGTGTTTCAGGTGTTGAGTGTGTGTTGTGTTTCAGGTGTTGAGTGTGTGTTGTGTTTCAGGTGTTGAGTGTGTGTTGTGTTTCAGGTGTTGAGTGTGTGTGTTGTGTTTCAGGTGTTGAGTGTGTGTTGTGTTTCAGGTGTTGAGTTTGTTGTGTTTCAGGTGTTGAGTGTGTGTCTTGTGTTTCAGGTGTTGAGTGTGTCTTGTGTTTCAGGTGTTGAGTGTGTGTCTTGTGTTTCAGGTGTTGAGTGTGTGTTGTGTTTCAGGTGTTGAGTGTGTGTTGTGTTTCAGGTGTTGAGTGTGTGTGTTGTGTTTCAGGTGTTGAGTGTGTGTTGTGTTTCAGGTGTTGAGTGTGTGTTGTGTTTCAGGTGTTGAGTTTGTGTCTTGTGTTTCAGGTGTTGAGTGTGTGTTGTGTTTCAGGTGTTGAGTGTGTGTGTTGTGTTTCAGGTGTTGAGTGTGTGTGTTGTGTTTCAGGTGTTGAGTGTGTGTTGTGTTTCAGGTGTTGAGTGTGTGTTGTGTTTCAGGTGTTGAGTGTGTGTTGTGTTTCAGGTGTTGAGTGTGTGTGTTGTGTTTCAGGTGTTGAGTGTGTTGTGTTTCAGGTGTTGAGTGTGTGTTGTGTTTCAGGTGTTGAGTGTGTGTGTTGTGTTTCAGGTGTTGAGTGTGTTGTGTTTCAGGTGTTGAGTGTGTGTTGTGTTTCAGGTGTTGAGTGTGTGTGTTGTGTTTCAGGTGTTGAGTGTGTTGTGTTTCAGGTGTTGAGTGTGTGTTGTGTTTCAGGTGTTGAGTGTGTTGTGTTTCAGGTGTTGAGTGTGTGTTGTGTTTCAGGTGTTGAGTGTGTGTTGTGTTTCAGGTGTTGAGTGTGTGTGTTGTGTTTCAGGTGTTGAGTGTGTGTTGTGTTTCAGGTGTTGAGTGTGTGTGTTGTGTTTCAGGTGTTGAGTGTGTGTTGTGTTTCAGGTGTTGAGTGTGTGTTGTGTTTCAGGTGTTGAGTGTGTGTGTTGTGTTTCAGGTGTTGAGTGTGTGTGTTGTGTTTCAGGTGTTGAGTGTGTGTGTTGTGTTTCAGGTGTTGAGTGTGTTGTGTTTCAGGTGTTGAGTGTGTGTGTTGTGTTTCAGGTGTTGAGTTTGTGTCTTGTGTTTCAGGTGTTGAGTGTGTGTTGTGTTTCAGGTGTTGAGTGTGTGTGTTGTGTTTCAGGTGTTGAGTGTGTGTGTTGTGTTTCAGGTGTTGAGTGTGTGTGTTGTGTTTCAGGTGTTGAGTGTGTGTGTTGTGTTTCTGGTGTTGAGTGTGTGTTGTGTTTCTGGTGTTGAGTGTGTGTTGTGTTTCAGGTGTTGAGTGTGTGTTGTGTTTCAGGTGTTGAGTGTGTTGTGTTTCAGGTGTTGAGTGTGTGTTGTGTTTCAGGTGTTGAGTGTGTGTGTTGTGTTTCAGGTGTTGAGTGTGTTGTGTTTCAGGTGTTGAGTGTGTGTTGTGTTTCAGGTGTTGAGTGTGTTGTGTTTCAGGTGTTGAGTGTGTGTTGTGTTTCAGGTGTTGAGTGTGTGTTGTGTTTCAGGTGTTGAGTGTGTGTGTTGTGTTTCAGGTGTTGAGTGTGTGTTGTGTTTCAGGTGTTGAGTGTGTGTGTTGTGTTTCAGGTGTTGAGTGTGTGTTGTGTTTCAGGTGTTGAGTGTGTGTTGTGTTTCAGGTGTTGAGTGTGTGTGTTGTGTTTCAGGTGTTGAGTGTGTGTGTTGTGTTTCAGGTGTTGAGTGTGTGTGTTGTGTTTCAGGTGTTGAGTGTGTGTTGTGTTTCAGGTGTTGAGTGTGTGTGTTGTGTTTCAGGTGTTGAGTGTGTGTGTTGTGTTTCAGGTGTTGAGTGTGTGTTGTGTTTCAGGTGTTGAGTGTGTGTGTTGTGTTTCAGGTGTTGAGTGTGTGTGTTGTGTTTCAGGTGTTGAGTGTGTGTTGTGTTTCAGGTGTTGAGTGTGTGTTGTGTTTCAGGTGTTGAGTGTGTGTTGTGTTTCAGGTGTTGAGTGTGTGTGTTGTGTTTCAGGTGTTGAGTGTGTTGTGTTTCAGGTGTTGAGTGTGTTGTGTTTCAGGTGTTGAGTGTGTGTTGTGTTTCAGGTGTTGAGTGTGTGTGTTGTGTTTCAGGTGTTGAGTGTGTGTTGTGTTTCAGGTGTTGAGTGTGTGTGTTGTGTTTCAGGTGTTGAGTGTGTTGTGTTTCAGGTGTTGAGTGTGTGTTGTGTTTCAGGTGTTGAGTGTGTGTGTTGTGTTTCAGGTGTTGAGTGTGTGTTGTGTTTCAGGTGTTGAGTGTGTGTGTTGTGTTTCAGGTGTTGAGTGTGTTGTGTTTCAGGTGTTGAGTGTGTGTTGTGTTTCAGGTGTTGAGTGTGTGTGTTGTGTTTCAGGTGTTGAGTGTGTGTGTTGTGTTTCAGGTGTTGAGTGTGTGTGTTGTGTTTCAGGTGTTGAGTGTGTGTGTTGTGTTTCAGGTGTTGAGTGTGTTGTGTTTCAGGTGTTGAGTGTGTGTGTTGTGTTTCAGGTGTTGAGTGTGTGTGTTGTGTTTCAGGTTTTGAGTGTGTGTTGTGTTTCAGGTGTTGAGTGTGTGTGTTGTGTTTCAGGTGTTGAGTGTGTGTGTTGTGTTTCAGGTGTTGAGTGTGTGTGTTGTGTTTCAGGTGTTGAGTGTGTGTGTTGTGTTTCAGGTGTTGAGTGTGTGTTGTGTTTCAGGTGTTGAGTGTGTGTTGTGTTTCAGGTGTTGAGTGTGTGTTGTGTTTCAGGTGTTGAGTGTGTTGTGTTTCAGGTGTTGAGTGTGTGTTGTGTTTCAGGTGTTGAGTGTGTGTGTTGTGTTTCAGGTGTTGAGTGTGTTGTGTTTCAGGTGTTGAGTGTGTGTGTGTTGTGTTTCAGGTGTTGAGTGTGTTGTGTTTCAGGTGTTGAGTGTGTGTTGTGTTTCAGGTGTTGAGTGTGTGTGTTGTGTTTCAGGTGTTGAGTGTGTTGTGTTTCAGGTGTTGAGTGTGTGTTGTGTTTCAGGTGTTGAGTGTGTGTGTTGTGTTTCAGGTGTTGAGTGTGTTGTGTTTCAGGTGTTGAGTGTGTGTGTTGTGTTTCAGGTGTTGAGTGTGTGTTGTGTTTCAGGTGTTGAGTGTGTGTGTTGTGTTTCAGGTGTTGAGTGTGTGTGTTGTGTTTCAGGTGTTGAGTGTGTGTGTTGTGTTTCAGGTGTTGAGTGTGTTGTGTTTCAGGTGTTGAGTGTGTGTTGTGTTTCAGGTGTTGAGTGTGTGTTGTGTTTCAGGTGTTGAGTGTGTGTGTTGTGTTTCAGGTGTTGAGTGTGTGTTGTGTTTCAGGTGTTGAGTGTGTGTTGTGTTTCAGGTGTTGAGTGTGTGTGTTGTGTTTCAGGTGTTGAGTGTGTTTTGTGTTTCAGGTGTTGAGTGTGTTGTGTTTCAGGTGTTGATTGTGTGTTGTGTTTCAGGTGTTGAGTGTGTGTGTTGTGTTTCAGTTGTTGAGTGTGTTGTGTTTCAGGTATTGAGTGTGTGTTGTGTTTCAGGTGTTGAGTGTGTTGTGTTTCAGGTATTGAGTGTGTGTTGTGTTTCAGGTGTTGAGTGTGTGTTGTGTTTCAGGTGTTGAGTGTGTGTGTTGTGTTTCAGGTGTTGAGTGTGTGTGTTGTGTTTCAGGTGTTGAGTGTGTGTGTTGTGTTTCAGGTGTTGAGTGTGTGTTGTGTTTCAGGTGTTGAGTGTGTGTGTTGTGTTTCAGGTGTTGAGTGTGTTGTGTTTCAGGTGTTGAGTGTGTGTGTTGTGTTTCAGGTGTTGAGTGTGTTGTGTTTCAGGTGTTGAGTGTGTTGTGTTTCAGGTGTTGAGTGTGTGTGTTGTGTTTCAGGTGTTGAGTGTGTGTGTTGTGTTTCAGGTGTTGAGTGTGTGTGTTGTGTTTCAGGTGTTGAGTGTGTTGTGTTTCAGGTGTTGAGTGTGTGTGTTGTGTTTCAGGTGTTGAGTGTGTTGTGTTTCAGGTGTTGAGTGTGTGTTGTGTTTCAGGTGTTGAGTGTGTGTGTTGTGTTTCAGGTGTTGAGTGTGTGTTGTGTTTCAGGTGTTGAGTGTGTGTGTTGTGTTTCAGGTGTTGAGTGTGTGTGTTGTGTTTCAGGTGTTGAGTGTGTTGTGTTTCAGGTGTTGAGTGTGTGTTGTGTTTCAGGTGTTGAGTGTGTTGTGTTTCAGGTGTTGAGTGTGTGTGTTGTGTTTCAGGTGTTGAGTGTGTTGTGTTTCAGGTGTTGAGTGTGTGTGTTGTGTTTCAGGTGTTGAGTGTGTTGTGTTTCAGGTGTTGAGTGTGTGTGTTGTGTTTCAGGTGTTGAGTGTGTTGTGTTTCAGGTGTTGAGTGTGTGTTGTGTTTCAGGTGTTGAGTGTGTGTGTTGTGTTTCAGGTGTTGAGTGTGTGTGTTGTGTTTCAGGTGTTGAGTGTGTGTGTTGTGTTTCAGGTGTTGAGTGTGTGTTGTGTTTCAGGTGTTGAGTGTGTGTGTTGTGTTTCAGGTGTTGAGTGTGTTGTGTTTCAGGTGTTGAGTGTGTTGTGTTTCAGGTGTTGAGTGTGTGTTGTGTTTCAGGTGTTGAGTGTGTGTGTTGTGTTTCAGGTGTTGAGTGTGTGTTGTGTTTCAGGTGTTGAGTGTGTGTGTTGTGTTTCAGGTGTTGAGTGTGTGTTGTGTTTCAGGTGTTGAGTGTGTGTTGTGTTTCAGGTGTTGAGTGTGTGTGTTGTGTTTCAGGTGTTGAGTGTGTGTGTTGTGTTTCAGGTGTTGAGTGTGTGTTGTGTTTCAGGTGTTGAGTGTGTGTTGTGTTTCAGGTGTTGAGTGTGTTGTGTTTCAGGTGTTGAGTGTGTGTGTTGTGTTTCAGGTGTTGAGTGTGTTGTGTTTCAGGTGTTGAGTGTGTGTTGTGTTTCAGGTGTTGAGTGTGTTGTGTTTCAGGTGTTGAGTGTGTGTGTTGTGTTTCAGGTGTTGAGTGTGTGTGTTGTGTTTCAGGTGTTGAGTGTGTGTGTTGTGTTTCAGGTGTTGAGTGTGTGTGTTGTGTTTCAGGTGTTGAGTGTGTGTGTTGTGTTTCAGGTGTTGAGTGTGTGTTGTGTTTCAGGTGTTGAGTGTGTGTTGTGTTTCAGGTGTTGAGTGTGTGTGTTGTGTTTCAGGTGTTGAGTGTGTGTGTTGTGTTTCAGGTGTTGAGTGTGTGTGTTGTGTTTCAGGTGTTGAGTGTGTTGTGTTTCAGGTGTTGAGTGTGTGTTGTGTTTCAGGTGTTGAGTGTGTTGTGTTTCAGGTGTTGAGTGTGTGTTGTGTTTCAGGTGTTGAGTGTGTGTTGTGTTTCAGGTGTTGAGTGTGTGTGTTGTGTTTCAGGTGTTGAGTGTGTGTGTTGTGTTTCAGGTGTTGAGTGTGTGTGTTGTGTTTCAGGTGTTGAGTGTGTTGTGTTTCAGGTGTTGAGTGTGTGTTGTGTTTCAGGTGTTGAGTGTGTGTTGTGTTTCAGGTGTTGAGTGTGTGTGTTGTGTTTCAGGTGTTGAGTGTGTGTGTTGTGTTTCAGGTGTTGAGTGTGTGTGTTGTGTTTCAGGTGTTGAGTGTGTGTGTTGTGTTTCAGGTGTTGAGTGTGTGTGTTGTGTTTCAGGTGTTGAGTGTGTGTGTTGTGTTTCAGGTGTTGAGTGTGTGTGTTGTGTTTCAGGTGTTGAGTGTGTGTGTTGTGTTTCAGGTGTTGAGTGTGTGTGTTGTGTTTCAGGTGTTGAGTGTGTGTTGTGTTTCAGGTGTTGAGTGTGTGTGTTGTGTTTCAGGTGTTGAGTGTGTGTTGTGTTTCAGGTGTTGAGTGTGTGTTGTGTTTCAGGTGTTGAGTGTTGTGTTTCAGGTGTTGAGTGTGTGTTGTGTTTCAGGTGTTGAGTGTGTGTGTTGTGTTTCAGGTGTTGAGTGTGTTGTGTTTCAGGTGTTGAGTGTGTGTTGTGTTTCAGGTGTTGAGTGTGTGTGTTGTGTTTCAGGTGTTGAGTGTGTGTTGTGTTTCAGGTGTTGAGTGTGTGTGTTGTGTTTCAGGTGTTGAGTGTGTGTGTTGTGTTTCAGGTGTTGAGTGTGTTGTGTTTCAGGTGTTGAGTGTGTGTTGTGTTTCAGGTGTTGAGTGTGTGTTGTGTTTCAGGTGTTGAGTGTGTGTGTTGTGTTTCAGGTGTTGAGTGTGTGTGTTGTGTTTCAGGTGTTGAGTGTGTGTGTTGTGTTTCAGGTGTTGAGTGTGTGTGTTGTGTTTCAGGTGTTGAGTGTGTTGTGTTTCAGGTGTTGAGTGTGTGTTGTGTTTCAGGTGTTGAGTGTGTTGTGTTTCAGGTGTTGAGTGTGTGTGTTGTGTTTCAGGTGTTGAGTGTGTGTGTTGTGTTTCAGGTGTTGAGTGTGTGTGTTGTGTTTCAGGTGTTGAGTGTGTTGTGTTTCAGGTGTTGAGTGTGTGTGTTGTGTTTCAGGTGTTGAGTGTGTGTGTTGTGTTTCAGGTGTTGAGTGTGTGTTGTGTTTCAGGTGTTGAGTGTGTGTGTTGTGTTTCAGGTGTTGAGTGTGTGTGTTGTGTTTCAGGTGTTGAGTGTGTTGTGTTTCAGGTGTTGAGTGTGTGTGTTGTGTTTCAGGTGTTGAGTGTGTGTTGTGTTTCAGGTGTTGAGTGTGTGTGTTGTGTTTCAGGTGTTGAGTGTGTGTGTTGTGTTTCAGGTGTTGAGTGTGTGTGTTGTGTTTCAGGTGTTGAGTGTGTTGTGTTTCAGGTGTTGAGTGTGTGTTGTGTTTCAGGTGTTGAGTGTGTGTGTTGTGTTTCAGGTGTTGAGTGTGTTGTGTTTCAGGTGTTGAGTGTGTGTGTTGTGTTTCAGGTGTTGAGTGTGTTGTGTTTCAGGTGTTGAGTGTGTTGTGTTTCAGGTGTTGAGTGTGTTGTGTTTCAGGTGTTGAGTGTGTGTTGTGTTTCAGGTGTTGAGTGTGTTGTGTTTCAGGTGTTGAGTGTGTGTTGTGTTTCAGGTGTTGAGTGTGTGTTGTGTTTCAGGTGTTGAGTGTGTGTTGTGTTTCAGGTGTTGAGTGTGTTGTGTTTCAGGTGTTGAGTGTGTGTGTTGTGTTTCAGGTGTTGAGTGTGTGTGTTGTGTTTCAGGTGTTGAGTGTGTGTTGTGTTTCAGGTGTTGAGTGTGTGTGTTGTGTTTCAGGTGTTGAGTGTGTTGTGTTTCAGGTGTTGAGTGTGTGTGTTGTGTTTCAGGTGTTGAGTGTGTGTGTTGTGTTTCAGGTGTTGAGTGTGTGTTGTGTTTCAGGTGTTGAGTGTGTGTTGTGTTTCAGGTGTTGAGTGTGTGTGTTGTGTTTCAGGTGTTGAGTGTGTTGTGTTTCAGGTGTTGAGTGTGTGTTGTGTTTCAGGTGTTGAGTGTGTGTTGTGTTTCAGGTGTTGAGTGTGTGTGTTGTGTTTCAGGTGTTGAGTGTGTGTGTTGTGTTTCAGGTGTTGAGTGTGTGTGTTGTGTTTCAGGTGTTGAGTGTGTTGTGTTTCAGGTGTTGAGTGTGTGTTGTGTTTCAGGTGTTGAGTGTGTGTGTTGTGTTTCAGGTGTTGAGTGTGTGTGTTGTGTTTCAGGTGTTGAGTGTGTGTGTTGTGTTTCAGGTGTTGAGTGTGTGTGTTGTGTTTCAGGTGTTGAGTGTGTGTTGTGTTTCAGGTGTTGAGTGTGTGTGTTGTGTTTCAGGTGTTGAGTGTGTGTGTTGTGTTTCAGGTGTTGAGTGTGTGTGTTGTGTTTCAGGTGTTGAGTGTGTTGTGTTTCAGGTGTTGAGTGTGTGTGTTGTGTTTCAGGTGTTGAGTGTGTGTGTTGTGTTTCAGGTGTTGAGTGTGTGTGTTGTGTTTCAGGTGTTGAGTGTGTGTGTTGTGTTTCAGGTGTTGAGTGTGTTGTGTTTCAGGTGTTGAGTGTGTGTTGTGTTTCAGGTGTTGAGTGTGTGTGTTGTGTTTCAGGTGTTGAGTGTGTTGTGTTTCAGGTGTTGAGTGTGTGTGTTGTGTTTCAGGTGTTGAGTGTGTGTGTTGTGTTTCAGGTGTTGAGTGTGTGTGTTGTGTTTCAGGTGTTGAGTGTGTGTGTTGTGTTTCAGGTGTTGAGTGTGTGTTGTGTTTCAGGTGTTGAGTGTGTGTGTTGTGTTTCAGGTGTTGAGTGTGTGTGTTGTGTTTCAGGTGTTGAGTGTGTGTGTTGTGTTTCAGGTGTTGAGTGTGTGTGTTGTGTTTCAGGTGTTGAGTGTGTGTGTTGTGTTTCAGGTGTTGAGTGTGTGTGTTGTGTTTCAGGTGTTGAGTGTGTGTGTTGTGTTTCAGGTGTTGAGTGTGTGTTGTGTTTCAGGTGTTGAGTGTGTGTGTTGTGTTTCAGGTGTTGAGTGTGTGTTGTGTTTCAGGTGTTGAGTGTGTGTTGTGTTTCAGGTGTTGAGTGTGTGTGTTGTGTTTCAGGTGTTGAGTGTGTGTGTTGTGTTTCAGGTGTTGAGTGTGTGTTGTGTTTCAGGTGTTGAGTGTGTGTTGTGTTTCAGGTGTTGAGTGTGTGTGTTGTGTTTCAGGTGTTGAGTGTGTGTGTTGTGTTTCAGGTGTTGAGTGTGTGTTGTGTTTCAGGTGTTGAGTGTGTGTGTTGTGTTTCAGGTGTTGAGTGTGTGTTGTGTTTCAGGTGTTGAGTGTGTGTGTTGTGTTTCAGGTGTTGAGTGTGTTGTGTTTCAGGTGTTGAGTGTGTGTTGTGTTTCAGGTGTTGAGTGTGTGTTGTGTTTCAGGTGTTGAGTGTGTGTGTTGTGTTTCAGGTGTTGAGTGTGTGTTGTGTTTCAGGTGTTGAGTGTGTGTGTTGTGTTTCAGGTGTTGAGTGTGTGTTGTGTTTCAGGTGTTGAGTGTGTGTGTTGTGTTTCAGGTGTTGAGTGTGTGTGTTGTGTTTCAGGTGTTGAGTGTGTGTGTTGTGTTTCAGGTGTTGAGTGTGTTGTGTTTCAGGTGTTGAGTGTGTGTTGTGTTTCAGGTGTTGAGTGTGTGTGTTGTGTTTCAGGTGTTGAGTGTGTTGTGTTTCAGGTGTTGAGTGTGTTGTGTTTCAGGTGTTGAGTGTGTGTGTTGTGTTTCAGGTGTTGAGTGTGTGTGTTGTGTTTCAGGTGTTGAGTGTGTGTGTTGTGTTTCAGGTGTTGAGTGTGTGTGTTGTGTTTCAGGTGTTGAGTGTGTGTTGTGTTTCAGGTGTTGAGTGTGTGTTGTGTTTCAGGTGTTGAGTGTGTGTTGTGTTTCAGGTGTTGAGTGTGTGTGTTGTGTTTCAGGTGTTGAGTGTGTGTTGTGTTTCAGGTGT
>NC_080718.1:30649007-30651507 GCF_019097595.1 Hemibagrus wyckioides | reverse complement strand
ATTGAAAGCCTCGGCCTTTTCTCCTCCATACACCGAGCTGACCATTACGGTCAAACGGTACAGATTTAATTTTAACTGGTCAGAGAGCTCTCCTCCAGTCATCTGCTGATCTTCTTCATGCTTCACTCTGGGTATTTTATGCTGGTTTTGGAGAAACATCTTCTTCCTCACGAGTCTCACAGGTCATGGTGATGTCTATCTTCACCACCTGATGCCTCCAACTCCTTCACCAGTTCCTTTGTTGTTGTTTTGGTGTCCAGATGAATTCTTTCTTGTCATAACTGTGAGTTTATTTCTGACTCTTTCCTGAAGGACACAGAGTCTGTGTGCTTCTCTCATTATCGTTTTACATAGAGATGTTTGTACAGATGCTTATGGGTTGGAATTTTTTCCTGTGGAGGGACCAGACTTGTGGTGGTCCATCACTGTGTTTCTGAGCTGATGAAGGTTGGATGGTTCCCTTGATATCAAGGGATAAAAGCCATGAGCTCTGAAGAAAGACCCTTTTTATGTTGATGATTCTGAAGATAACAGAAGAGATGGTCATTAACAGTCAGGGAGTGTCTGTGCTCGGGCACATGTTTATTCGAGTAAAACAGAGAAATCTTTGGACTTAAACAGGGTATCATTGTCATATGATGACCATCACAATATCCTCACAGAGCACACCAGGATATATTTAAAATATATCATATATCGAATATATACTAGAATGCGGCATTTCCAGAAGAAAATGTGAGTGTGATTGCGAATATGTTGCTTAAACTATTGCAAGACATGCTCAAATAATTAAAAAAAAAAAAAAAACCCTCCTCCCTCACTCTAGCTGACGTCACACACACATACACACACACACACATACACACACACACATACACACACACACATACACACACACACACACACAGACACACACACACACACACAGCAGCGGTCTGAAGTCCATTAAAAATCCATTTAAAAATCCATGTAAAAAAAACTATAATACTTATCAGCACGAAAAGTAATAGCACACTTAAGCAGCATTTTAGCGTTGGAAGCATACACACACACACACACACACATACATTATATTGCCAAAAGTATTCGCTCACCCATCCAAATAATCAGAATCAGGTGTTCCAATCACTTCCATGGCCACAGGTGTATAAAATCAAGCACCTAGGCATGCAGACTGTTTTTACAAACATTTGTGAAAGAATGGGTCGCTCTCAGGAGCTCAGTGAATTCCAGCGTGGAACTGTGATAGGATGCCACCTGTGCAACAAATCCAGTCATGAAATTTCCTCGCTCCTAAATATTCCACAGTCAACTGTCAGCTGTATTATAAGAACGTGGAAGTGTTTGGGAACGACAGCAACTCAGCCACGAAGTGGTAGGCCACGTAAACTGACGGAGCGGGGTCAGCGGATGCTGAGGCGCATAGTGCGAAGAGGTCGCCAACTTTCTGCAGAGTCCATCGCTACAGACCTCCAAACTTCATGTGGCCTTCAGATGAGCTCAAGAACAGTGCGCAGAGAGCTTCATGGAATGGGTTTCCATGGCCGAGCAGCTGCATCCAAGCCATACATCACCAAGTGCAATGCAAAGCGTCGGATGCAGTGGTGTAAAGCACGCCGCCACTGGACTCTAGAGCAGTGGAGACGCGTTCTCTGGAGGGACGAATCGCGCTTCTCCATCTGGCAATCTGATGGACGAGTCTGGGTTTGGCGGTTGCCAGGAGAACGGTACTTGTCTGACTGCATTGTGCCAAGTGTAAAGTTTGGTGGAGGGGGATTATGGTGTGGGGTTGTTTTTCAGGAGCTGGGCTTGGCCCCTTAGTTCCAGTGAAAGGAACTCTGAATGCTTCAGCATACCAAGACATTTTGGACAATTCCATGCTCCCAACTTTGTGGGAACAGTTTGGAGCTGGCCCCTTCCTGTTCCAACATGACTGTGCACCAGTGACCAAAGCAAGGTCCATAAAGACATGGATGACAGAGTCTGGTGTGGAGGAACTTGACTGGCCTGCACAGAGTCCTGACCTCAACCCCATAGAACACCTTTGGGATGAATTAGAGCGGAGACTGAGAGCCAGGCCTTCTCGTCCAACATCAGTGTGTGACCTCACAAATGCGCTTCTGGAAGAATGGTCAAAAATTCCCATAAACACACTCCTAAACCTTGTGGACAGCCTTCCCAGAAGAGTTGAAGCTGTTATAGCTACAAAGGGTGGACCGACGTCATATTGAACCCTATGGATTAGGAATGGGATGTCACTTAAGTTCATATGCGAGTCAAGGCAGGTGAGCGAATACTTTTGGCAATATAGTATATATATATATATATATGTATGTAAACTATTTCGAGAACTTCTCAAATAATATATAAACACAACTCCAAGTGGGTCTCCAGCATGGGAGGCGGACACTCTACCCAATAAGCTAAACTGCCACTTGTAACATCATTGAGATCAGTGGTACTAATACTTTACATGCACTACCGCTAGCCACCGTCAAAT
>NC_080718.1:30639007-30641507 GCF_019097595.1 Hemibagrus wyckioides | reverse complement strand
GTGTGTGGTCTGTGTGTGTGGTCTGTGTGTGTGTGGTCTGTGTGTGTGGTCTGTGTGTGTGGTCTGTGTGTGTGTGGTCTGTGTGTGTGTGGTCTGTGTGTGTGGTCTGTGTGTGTGTGGTCTGTGTGTGTGTGTGTTACAGAAGGATGTAGCTGTACTAAAGAAGCTGTTTGAGAGTGTGTATATGAGCAGTGTGTTCCCGTTGTTGTTCTCGGCGGAGATGCCTACTCCTCTCTGGGCCAATGAGGACACCGAGGCCCACCGTGCCCGTCTCATTTATAACCCCGCCCACAAGATCTCCTTGGAAACCATGCTGTCATCCAATCACAAGCACCAAGCTTTCAACATCTCTCAGGTTTCCTATGATCTCCTCACTTCAGCCTGGAACTGACCAATCGCCACGCAGCTGACCTACAGACTGACCAATCAGCTCACAACTCAGCTACAGACTGACCAATCAGCTCACAGCTCCACTACAGACTGACCAATCAGCTCACAGCTCCACTACAGACTGACCAATCAGCTCACAGCTCCACTACAGACTGACCAGTCAGCTCACAGCTCCACTACACACTGACCAATCAGCATACAACTCAGCTACAGACTGACCAATCAGCATACAACTCAGCTACAGACTGACCAATCAGCTCACAGCTTCACTACAGACTGACCAATCAGCTCACAGCTTCACTACAGACTGACCAAAAAGCATACAGCAGAAGTTAAACTGGACAGCAGCTGATCAATCAGGAAGCTGATTCTTCACTTTAGATCACTTTATAATGACTTTATTTAAATTCTGCTCACTTTATTTCAGTTTTTTAAATAATAAAATGAAATGTAATCAATATGTAATAAATGAAAAAATGGTGATTTATTCAGTCCCTTTCTCATGCACCAGTCTGACCCATGGACTGGTCAGAAGTTTCAGATTTATTGGTCAGATGTCCAGTAGTCAGTGACAGTTAGTTAAGTAGCCTTTATTTGTCACATAGACATTACTGCACAGGGAAATTCTTTCTTCTCATATCCTGATCCTGGAGGGATGGGGTCAGAGTGCACGATCAGAGCGCAGGGTCAGAGCGCTGGGTCAGAGTGCCGGGTCAGAGCGCTGGGTCAGAGCACACGGTCAGAGCGTGGGGTCAGAGTGAACGATCAGAGCGCAGGGTCAGAGCACACGGTCAGAGCGTGGGGTCAGAGCATGGGGTCAGAGCACACGGTCAGAGCGTGGGGTCAGAGCATGGGGTCAGAGCACACGGTCAGAGCATGGGGTCAGAGCACTGGGTCAGAGTGCACGATCAGAGCATGGGGTCAGAGCACACGGTCAGAGCGTGGGGTCAGAGCATGGGGTCAGAGCACACGGTCAGAGCGTGGGGTCAGAGCACTGGGTCAGAGTGCACGATCAGAGCATGGGGTCAGAGTGAAGGGTCGGAGCACAGGGTCAGAGCACACGGTCAGATACATGGTCAGAATGCAGAGCACATGGTCAGAGCACGGGGTCAACCAGGTAGAAACTGTTCTTCAGCCTGCTGGTTCTGGTTCTGGATTGGATGCTCCAGTACCACCCACCTGATGGTCAGACTTTGTATGCCATATATATCCTGTAAGGCTGGAAGTTTATTGCAACACACACACACACACACACAAATACAGAGTCACTTCTTGACCCAGGACACGCCCTCTTATCTCTCCACCAATCATTGTGCTTAATGGACTGCTACTGTTGGTCTGTTGTGACATTACAACACAGCTGTGTGTGTGTGTGTGTGTGTGTGTGTGTGAGCTCAGTGTTACACACAGCTGCAGTTGACTCTACAGTCTATAAAGCCAGAACACCTCAGGACTGGTTTGATGTGAGCTCTGATACCCTACTGGACACACAGGTCACACAGAGGGTCACTCCCACTGCCCTTTGCCCTCCATCCTCCAGCCCTGACTTACAGCATGCAGGATGGTATGAACAACCTGAAGCTCTCCAAGGACTTGAAGGTCCTATGAGCTTCTCCATTACACAAGCTTGGTTGAATTTTGAAACCCTCTTCAACCAACACTCACCAACTGACCACTCCATTTCCCGAGGAGCTGACTGATCTTCCACTTATCCAACATACTGGTCACCCACCAAGCATTAGCAGCCATCAACTCCCTCAAACATAACATCTCCTGGCAGTGATCATGTCCCAGCAGAGCTCTTCTAACAGCCTGGATACTTGTGTACCGAGATGTTCCACCATTTCATCCTGCAGGTCTGGACCAGGAGAATATCCCTCAACATCCTCACTCTTTACTAAAATGATAGTGACCGGTCCAGCTGTGGTGTATCACTGCTAGCTGCTGCAGCTCAGGTCCTGATTGGTGGAGAAGCACCTCAGAAGAACATCTGTTACCACAAGAGTCACAGTGTGGTTTCATGAAGAACCAGAGCATCATGGAGATGATTTTCATGTATCAGGACCTTCTCATGGCATGTGATGATCTCCCCAAAGACCTTGATGCTGTG
>NC_080718.1:30604007-30634007 GCF_019097595.1 Hemibagrus wyckioides | reverse complement strand
GTTTATGTTGTTAATGTAAACAATCATGTGTTTCTGCTCTGAAGATTTCCTCAGTGTGTTACTGTGTGTGTTTATATTTTAATCAGGAACAATGATTTACTCACTCCACTCAGTTTCCCCCAAAATAATCTAACTGAGAGTGGGATTATAAATCATTATAAACACTGAGAGTGGGATTATAAATCATTATAAACACTGAGAGTGGGATTATAAATCATTATAAACACAGAGAGTGGGATTATAAATCATTATAAACACTGAGAGTGGGATTATAAATCATTATAAACACTGAGAGTGGGATTATAAATCATTATAAACACTGAGAGTGGGATTATAAATCATTATAAACACCAGAGAGTGGGATTATAAATCATTATAAACACTGAGAGTGGGATTATAAATCATTATAAACACCAGAGAGTGGGATTATAAATCATTATAAACACTGAGAGTGGGATTATAAATCATTATGAACACAGAGTGGGATTATAAATCATTATAAACACTGAGAGTGGGATTATAAATCATTATAAACACAGAGAGTGGGATTATAAATCATTATAAACACCAGAGAGTGGGATTATAAATCATTATAAACACTGAGAGTGCGATTATAAATCATTATAAACACTGAGAGTGGGATTATAAATCATTATAAACACTGAGAGTGGGATTATAAATCATTATAAACACAGAGAGTGGGATTATAAATCATTATAAACACTGAGAGTGGGATTATAAATCATTATAAACACAGAGTGGGATTATAAATCATTATAAACACAGAGTGGGATTATAAATCATTATAAACACCAGAGAGTGGGATTATAAATCATTATAAACACTGAGAGTGGGATTATAAATCATTATAAACACCAGAGAGTGGGATTATAAATCATTATAAACACTGAGAGTGGGATTATAAATCATTATGAACACAGAGTGGGATTATAAATCATTATAAACACTGAGAGTGGGATTATAAATCATTATAAACACAGAGAGTGGGATTATAAATCATTATAAACACTGAGAGTGGGATTATAAATCATTATAAACACTGAGAGTGGGATTATAAATCATTATAAACACTGAGAGTGGGATTATAAATCATTATAAACACTGAGAGTGGGATTATAAATCATTATAAACACCAGAGAGTGGGATTATAAATCATTATAAACACTGAGAGTGGGATTATAAATCATTATAAACACAGAGAGTGGGATTATAAATCATTATAAACACCAGAGAGTGGGATTATAAATCATTATAAACACTGAGAGTGGGATTATAAATCATTATAAACACAGAGTGGGATTATAAATCATTATAAACACAGAGAGTGGGATTATAAATCATTATAAACACCAGAGAGTGGGATTATAAATCATTATAAACACCAGAGAGTGGGATTATAAATCATTATAAACACTGAGAGTGGGATTATAAATCATTATAAACACAGAGAGTGGGATTATAAATCATTATAAAGACCAGAGAGTGGGATTATAAATCATTATAAACACCGAAGAGTGGGATTATAAATCATTATAAACACTGAGAGTGGGATTAAAAATCATTATAAACACTGAGAGTGGGATTATAAATCATTATAAACACCAGAGAGTGGGATTATAAATCATTATAAACACCAGAGAGTGGGATTATAAATCATTATAAACACCAGAGAGTGGGATTATAAATCATTATAAACACTGAGAGTGGGATTATAAATCATTATAAACACTGAGAGTGGGATTATAAATCATTATAAACACTGAGAGTGGGATTATAAATCATTATAAACACTGAGAGT
This sequence comes from Hemibagrus wyckioides, assembly GCF_019097595.1. Lineage (NCBI taxonomy): Eukaryota > Metazoa > Chordata > Actinopteri > Siluriformes > Bagridae > Hemibagrus > Hemibagrus wyckioides. Next base: position 30,632,188 of record NC_080718.1, on the reverse strand, counting down.
GGGATTATAAATCATTATAAACACAAGAGAGTGGGATTATAAATCATTATAAACACTGAGAGTGGGATTATAAATCATTATAAACACTGAGAGTGGGATTATAAATCATTATAAACACTGAGAGTGGGATTATAAATCATTATAAACACCAGAGAGTGGGATTATAAATCATTATAAACACCAGAGAGTGGGATTATAAATCATTATAAACACCAGAGAGTGGGATTATAAATCATTATAAACACTGAGAGTGGGATTATAAATCATTATAAACACTGAGAGTGGGATTATAAATCATTAAAAACACTGAGAGGGGGATTATAAATCATTATAAACACTGAGAGTGGGATTATAAATCATTATAAACACAGAGAGTGGGATTATAAATCATTATAAACACCAGAGAGTGGGATTATAAATCATTATAAACACTGAGAGTGGGATTATAAATCATTATAAACACCAGAGAGTGGGATTATAAATCATTATAAACACTGAGAGTGGGATTATAAATCATTATAAACACCAGAGAGTGGGATTATAAATCATTATAAACACTGAGAGTGGGATTATAAATCATTATAAACACTGAGAGTGGGATTATAAATCATTATAAACACCAGAGAGTGGGATTATAAATCATTATAAACACTGAGAGTGGGATTATAAATCATTATAAACACTGAGAGTGGGATTATAAATCATTATAAACACTGAGAGTGGGATTATAAATCATTATAAACACAGAGAGTGGGATTATAAATCATTATAAACACCAGAGAGTGGGATTATAAATCATTATAAACACAGAGAGTGGGATTATAAATCATTATAAACACCAGAGAGTGGGATTATAAATCATTATAAACACAAGAGAGTGGGATTATAAATCATTATAAACACTGAGAGTGGGATTATAAATCATTATAAACACTGAGAGTGGGATTATAAATCATTATAAAGACCAGAGAGTGGGATTATAAATCATTATAAACACCGACGAGTGGGATTATAAATCATTATAAACACTGAGAGTAGGATTATAAATCATTATAAACACTGAGAGTGGGATTATAAATCATTATAAACACCAGAGAGTGGGATTATAAATCATTATAAACACCAGAGAGTGGGATTATAAATCATTATAAACACCAGAGAGTGGGATTATAAATCATTATAAACACCAGAGAGTGGGATTATAAATCATTATAAACACTGAGAGTGGGATTATAAATCATTATAAACACTGAGAGTGGGATTATAAATCATTATAAACACAGAGAGTGGGATTATAAATCATTATAAACACCAGAGAGTGGGATTATAAATCATTATAAACACCAGAGAGTGGGATTATAAATCATTATAAACACAGAGAGTGGGATTATAAATCATTATAAACACCAGAGAGTGGGATTATAAATCATTATAAACACCAGAGAGTGGGATTATAAATCATTATAAACACCAGAGAGTGGGATTATAAATCATTATAAACACCAGAGAGTGGGATTATAAATCATTATAAACACTGAGAGTGGGATTATAAATCATTATAAACACCAGAGAGTGGGATTATAAATCATTATAAACACTGAGAGTGGGATTATAAATCATTATAAACACTGAGAGTGGGATTATAAATCATTATAAACACTGAGAGTGGGATTATAAATCATTATAAACACCAGAGAGTGGGATTATAAATCATTATAAACACCAGAGAGTGGGATTATAAATCATTATAAACACTGAGAGTGGGATTATAAATCATTATGAACACAGAGTGGGATTATAAATCATTATAAACACTGAGAGTGGGATTATAAATCATTATAAACACTGAGAGTGGGATTATAAATCATTATAAACACAGAGAGTGGGATTATAAATCATTATAAACACAGAGTGGGATTATAAATCATTATAAACACAGAGTGGGATTATAAATCATTATAAACACCAGAGAGTGGGATTATAAATCATTATAAACACCAGAGAGTGGGATTATAAATCATTATAAACACCAGAGAGTGGGATTATAAATCATTATAAACACTGAGAGTGGGATTATAAATCATTATGAACACAGAGTGGGATTATAAATCATTATAAACACTGAGAGTGGGATTATAAATCATTATAAACACAGAGAGTGGGATTATAAATCATTATAAACACTGAGAGTGGGATTATAAATCATTATAAACACTGAGAGTGGGATTATAAATCATTATAAACACTGAGAGTGGGATTATAAATCATTATAAACACTGAGAGTGGGATTATAAATCATTATAAACACCAGAGAGTGGGATTATAAATCATTATAAACACTGAGAGTGGGATTATAAATCATTATAAACACAGAGAGTGGGATTATAAATCATTATAAACACAGAGAGTGGGATTATAAATCATTATAAACACTGAGAGTGGGATTATAAATCATTATAAACACAGAGTGGGATTATAAATCATTATAAACACAGAGAGTGGGATTATAAATCATTATAAACACCAGAGAGTGGGATTATAAATCATTATAAACACCAGAGAGTGGGATTATAAATCATTATAAACACTGAGAGTGGGATTATAAATCATTATAAACACAGAGAGTGGGATTATAAATCATTATAAAGACCAGAGAGTGGGATTATAAATCATTATAAACACCGAAGAGTGGGATTATAAATCATTATAAACACTGAGAGTAGGATTAAAAATCATTATAAACACTGAGAGTGGGATTATAAATCATTATAAACACCAGAGAGTGGGATTATAAATCATTATAAACACCAGAGAGTGGGATTATAAATCATTATAAACACCAGAGAGTGGGATTATAAATCATTATAAACACTGAGAGTGGGATTATAAATCATTATAAACACTGAGAGTGGGATTATAAATCATTATAAACACTGAGAGTGGGATTATAAATCATTATAAACACTGAGAGTGGGATTATAAATCATTATAAACACCAGAGAGTGGGATTATAAATCATTATAAACACTGAGAGTGGGATTATAAATCATTATAAACACTGAGAGTGGGATTATAAATCATTATAAACACTGAGAGTGGGATTATAAATCATTATAAACACCAGAGAGTGGGATTATAAATCATTATAAACACCAGAGAGTGGGATTATAAATCATTATTAACACCAGAGAGTGGGATTATAAATCATTATAAACACTGAGAGTGGGATTATAAATCATTATAAACACTGAGAGTGGGATTATAAATCATTAAAAACACTGAGAGGGGGATTATAAATCATTATAAACACTGAGAGTGGGATTATAAATCATTATAAACACAGAGAGTGGGATTATAAATCATTATAAACACCAGAGAGTGGGATTATAAATCATTATAAACACTGAGAGTGGGATTATAAATCATTATAAACACCAGAGAGTGGGATTATAAATCATTATAAACACTGAGAGTGGGATTATAAATCATTATAAACACCAGAGAGTGGGATTATGAATCATTATAAACACTGAGAGTGGGATTATAAATCATTATAAACACTGAGAGTGGGATTATAAATCATTATAAACACCAGAGAGTGGGATTATAAATCATTATAAACACTGAGAGTGGGATTATAAATCATTATAAACACTGAGAGTGGGATTATAAATCATTATAAACACTGAGAGTGGGATTATAAATCATTATAAACACTGAGAGTGGGATTATAAATCATTATAAACACCAGAGAGTGGGATTATAAATCATTATAAACACAGAGAGTGGGATTATAAATCATTATAAACACCAGAGAGTGGGATTATAAATCATTATAAACACAAGAGAGTGGGATTATAAATCATTATAAACACTGAGAGTGGGATTATAAATCATTATAAAGACCAGAGAGTGGGATTATAAATCATTATAAACACCGACGAGTGGGATTATAAATCATTATAAACACTGAGAGTAGGATTATAAATCATTATAAACACTGAGAGTGGGATTATAAATCATTATAAACACCAGAGAGTGGGATTATAAATCATTATAAACACCAGAGAGTGGGATTATAAATCATTATAAACACCAGAGAGTGGGATTATAAATCATTATAAACACTGAGAGTGGGATTATAAATCATTATAAACACTGAGAGTGGGATTATAAATCATTATAAACACAGAGAGGGGGATTATAAATCATTATAAACACAGAGAGTGGGATTATAAATCATTATAAACACCAGAGAGTGGGATTATAAATCATTATAAACACCAGAGAGTGGGATTATAAATCATTATAAACACAGAGAGTGGGATTATAAATCATTATAAACACCAGAGAGTGGGATTATAAATCATTATAAACACCAGAGAGTGGGATTATAAATCATTATAAACACCAGAGAGTGGGATTATAAATCATTATAAACACCAGAGAGTGGGATTATAAATCATTATAAACACTGAGAGTGGGATTATAAATCATTATAAACACAGAGAGTGGGATTATAAATCATTATAAACACCGAAGAGTGGGATTATAAATCATTATAAACACTGAGAGTAGGATTATAAATCATTATAAACACTGAGAGTGGGATTATAAATCATCATAAACACCAGAGAGTGGGATTATAAATCATTATAAACACTGAGAGTGGGATTATAAATCATTATAAACACTGAGAGTGGGATTATAAATCATTATAAACACCAGAGAGTGGGATTATAAATCATTATAAACACAGAGTGGGATTATAAATCATTATAAACACAGAGAGTGGGATTATAAATCATTATAAACACCAGAGAGTGGGATTATAAATCATTATAAACACCAGAGAGTGGGATTATAAATCATTATAAACACTGAGAGTGGGATTATAAATCATTATAAACACAGAGAGTGGGATTATAAATCATTATAAAGACCAGAGAGTGGGATTATAAATCATTATAAACACCGAAGAGTGGGATTATAAATCATTATAAACACTGAGAGTAGGATTATAAATCATTATAAACACTGAGAGTGGGATTATAAATCATCATAAACACCAGAGAGTGGGATTATAAATCATTATAAACACCAGAGAGTGGGATTATAAATCATTATAAACACCAGAGAGTGGGATTATAAATCATTATAAACACCAGAGAGTGGGATTATAAATCATTATAAACACTGAGAGTGGGATTATAAATCATTATAAACACTGAGAGTGGGATTATAAATCATTATAAACACTGAGAGTGGGATTATAAATCATTATAAACACTGAGAGTGGGATTATAAATCATTATAAACACCAGAGAGTGGGATTATAAATCATTATAAACACTGAGAGTGGGATTATAAATCATTATAAACACTGAGAGTGGGATTATAAATCATTATGAACACAGAGAGTGGGATTATAAATCATTATAAACACTGAGAGTGGGATTATAAATCATTATAAACACTGAGAGTGGGATTATAAATCATTATAAACACCAGAGAGTGGGATTATAAATCATTATAAACACCAGAGAGTGGGATTATAAATCATTATAAACACTGAGAGTGGGATTATAAATCATTATAAACACAGAGAGTGGGATTATAAATCATTATAAACACCAGAGAGTGGGATTATAAATCATTATAAACACTGAGAGTGGGATTATAAATCATTATAAACACTGAGAGTGGGATTATAAATCATTATAAACACCAGAGAGTGGGATTATAAATCATTATAAACACTGAGAGTGGGATTATAAATCATTATAAACACTGAGAGTGGGATTATAAATCATTATAAACACTGAGAGTGGGATTATAAATCATTATAAACACTGAGAGTGGGATTATAAATCATTATAAACACCAGAGAGTGGGATTATAAATCATTATAAACACAGAGAGTGGGATTATAAATCATTATAAACACAGAGAGTGGGATTATAAATCATTATAAACACCAGAGAGTGGGATTATAAATCATTATAAACACAAGAGAGTGGGATTATAAATCATTATAAACACTGAGAGTGGGATTATAAATCATTATAAACACAGAGAGTGGGATTATAAATCATTATAAAGACCAGAGAGTGGGATTATAAATCATTATAAACACTGAGAGGGGGATTATAAATCATTATAAACACTGAGAGTGGGATTATAAATCATTATAAACACTGAGAGTGGGATTATAAATCATTATAAACACCAGAGAGTGGGATTATAAATCATTATAAACACTGAGAGTGGGATGATAAATCATTATAAAGACCAGAGAGTGGGATTATAAATCATTATAAACACTGAGAGTGGGATTATAAATCATTATAAACACTGAGAGTGGGATTATAAATCATTATAAACACCAGAGAGTGGGATTATAAATCATTATAAAGACCAGAGAGTGGGATTATAAATCATTATAAACACTGAGAGGGGGATTATAAATCATTATAAACACTGAGAGTGGGATTATAAATCATTATAAACACTGAGAGTGGGATTATAAATCATTATAAACACCAGAGAGTGGGATTATAAATCATTATAAACACTGAGAGTGGGATTATAAATCATTATAAAGACCAGAGAGTGGGATTATAAATCATTATAAACACTGAGAGTGGGATTATAAATCATTATAAACACTGAGAGTGGGATTATAAATCATTATAAACACCAGAGAGTGGGATTATAAATCATTATAAACACTGAGAGTGGGATGATAAATCATTATAAACACTGAGAGTGGGATTATAAATCATTATAAACACTGAGAGTGGGATTATAAATCATTATAAACACTGACAGTGTGATTATAAATCATTATAAACACCAGAGAGTGGGATTATAAATCATTATAAACACTGAGAGTGGGATTATAAATCATTATAAACACTGAGAGTGGGATTATAAATCATTATAAACATTGAGAGTGGGATTATTATTACACCTCACTGTGTACTTTTGATTGGTGTCTATTAACAAATCTCAGTTTAGGCTTAGAACTTAAAATTTCCTCTGACCTGACCATGAGCTTTGAATGACCGTTTGCATGGTGTGTGTGTGTGTGTGTGTATGTTTTGTGTGTAAAGCCCTTCAGGCTCCAACTCTAACCCTGTGTTTGACAACTAATCACAGCAGAAGATTCCACAGGAACATTCCCTGAATCTGATTTCCAGGTGATTACAGCAGATTCCTCTACCTGAGGGACCACAGAACTGAAGACTGACCAAGACGACAGGACAGGACACTGACCGAAGGGCGAGGAACAAATAAACAGATCAGAAATAGAAAATGAATACATCTTCATTCATTAAAGAATCTTAAAACAAAGACAAAGACTTGTGTGTGTGTGTGTGTGTGTGTGCGCGTGTCCTGTTGCCATGGTAACCAGCTGACAGAAACAAACAGAGTGTTTTCCCAGTCCAGGAACACTGATAGTGTGTGTGTGTGTGTTTGTGTGATGTGTAAGAGCTGAGACTCATCATGCCGAGGTGTGTAAGAACCGGTCCTAGCAGGAGGAAGGAGAAAGAGGTGTGTGTGTGTGTGTGTGTAAAACTTTATGGATCTGCTTGAATCTTTCAATCTTTGAATCTATCTTATCAGTAACCCACTGGAGCATGCAGACACACACACACACACACACATTGTTTTACTTTCTTTATCAGCTGTTTGTGTGTTAATGTAGATTTATAATACAAGAATATAACAATCACTGGTTAAACAATAAAACTAGTTTACTAGAGTCTGATACTGTCACATGGTCAAGAACAACTAATCCACTGACTAACCCCATGACTAACCCCAGCCTGCTGTGTGTGTGTGTTAGATATAAAGAGAGATGATTCCAAAAAACCAGACACTGATGTGACTTCAACCTCATTAACCTCAACAACCTAATTAATCTCTGCTACTCTGCTACTCTGCTTAACTAAGTCTCTAGTTTCACTGGTTTAGGTTTACTTTAGATAACTACAAGGGACTATGAGTCACATCCTTCACCAGTAAAGACACGCTGTAATCACTGACTGGTCACAGGTTCTCCTTAGAGCTCATCAACAAACTCAGTTAACTCATTAAACACCATTAACTAGTTTAAACTAATCTCTTCATAAAAATGGTCAGGAATGAAAGTTATCAGTTCTGTGTGAGTGGGCGGGGCCTAGTGTCCCTCCCCCGTCAATCACAGTGATGCTAGTCAATGATAGGTGTGTTTCAGCTCAGGTATGAGGAAGATGGCAGAGAATCCTTTCTGTTAACATAATGCTAACATGAACCTTACAGTACCCTTACTAAGGTAATAGTAATGCTAACAGTTACTGTTAATGCTAACAGTAACGCTAATAGTAACGCTAACGCTACGACTAACACTAATGCTAACATTAATGCTAATGCTAACATTGATGCTAACACTAGCACAATAATACCAATACACTAATACTAACACACTAATACCAATACACTAACACACTAATACCAATACACTAACACACTAATACCAATACACTAACACACTAACACACTAATACCAATACACTAACACACTAATACCAATACACTAACACACTAATACCAATACACTAACACACTAATACCAATACACTAACACACTAATACCAATACACTAACACACTAATACCAATACACTAACACACTAACACACTAATACCAATACACTAACACACTAATACCAATACACTAACACACTAATACCAATACACTAACACACTAATACCAATACACTAACACACTAATACCAATACACTAACACACTAACACACTAATACCAATACACTAACACACTAACACACTAATACCAATACACTAACACACTAATACCAATACACTAACACACTAACACACTAATACCAATACACTAACACACTAACACACTAATACCAATACACTAACACACTAATACCAATACACTAACACACTAATACCAATACACTAACACACTAATACCAATACACTAACACACTAACACACTAATACCAATACACTAACACACTAATACCAATACACTAACACACTAATACCAATACACTAACACAGTAATACCAATACACTAACACACTAATACCAATACACTAACACACTAATACCAATACACTAACACACTAACACACTAATACCAATACACTAACACACTAATACCAATACACTAACACACTAACACACTAATACCAATACACTAACACACTAACACACTAATACCAATACACTAACACACTAATACCAATACACTAACACACTAATACCAATACACTAACACACTAACACACTAATACCAATACACTAACACACTAATACCAATACACTAACACACTAATACCAATACACTAACACACTAATACCAATACACTAACACACTAATACCAATACACTAACACACTAATACCAATACACTAACACACTAACACACTAATACCAATACACTAACACACTAATACCAATACACTAACACACTAATACCAATACACTAACACACTAATACCAATACACTAACACACTAATACCAATACACTAACACACTAACACACTAATACCAATACACTAACACACTAACACACTAATACCAATACACTAACACACTAATACCAATACACTAACACACTAACACACTAATACCAATACACTAACACACTAACACACTAATACCAATACACTAACACACTAACACACTAATACCAATACACTAACACACTAATACCAATACACTAACACACTAATACCAATACACTAACACACTAATACCAATACACTAACACACTAACACACTAATACCAATACACTAACACACTAACACACTAATACCAATACACTAACACACTAACACCAATACACTAACACACTAACACTAATACCAATACACAAACACTAACACCAATACACTAACACACTAATACCAATACACTAACACACTAACACACTAATACCAATACACTAACACACTAATACCAATACACTAACACACTAATACCAATACACTAACACACTAATACCAATACACTAACACACTAATACCAATACACTAACACACTAATACCAATACACTAACACACTAATACCAATACACTAACACACTAATACCAATACACTAACACACTAACACACTAATACCAATACACTAACACACTAATACCAATACACTAACACACTAATACCAATACACTAACACACTAATACCAATACACTAACACACTAATACCAATACACTAACACACTAACACACTAATACCAATACACTAACACACTAACACACTAATACCAATACACTAACACACTAATACCAATACACTAACACACTAACACACTAATACCAATACACTAACACACTAACACACTAATACCAATACACTAACACACTAACACACTAATACCAATACACTAACACACTAATACCAATACACTAACACACTAATACCAATACACTAACACACTAATACCAATACACTAACACACTAACACACTAATACCAATACACTAACACACTAACACACTAATACCAATACACTAACACACTAATACCAATACACTAACACACTAACACTAATACCAATACACAAACACTAACACCAATACACTAACACACTAATACCAATACACTAACACACTAATACCAATACACTAACACACTAATACCAATACACTAACACACTAATACCAATACACTAACACACTAATACCAATACACTAACACACTAATACCAATACACTAACACACTAATACCAATACACTAACACACTAATACCAATACACTAACACACTAATACCAATACACTAACACACTAACACACTAATACCAATACACTAACACACTAATACCAATACACTAACACACTAATACCAATACACTAACACACTAATACCAATACACTAACACACTAATACCAATACACTAACACACTAACACACTAATACCAATACACTAACACACTAACACACTAATACCAATACACTAACACACTAATACCAATACACTAACACACTAACACACTAATACCAATACACTAACACACTAACACACTAATACCAATACACTAACACACTAACACACTAATACCAATACACTAACACACTAATACCAATACACTAACACACTAATACCAATACACTAACACACTAATACCAATACACTAACACACTAACACACTAATACCAATACACTAACACACTAATACCAATACACTAACACACTAACACACTAATACCAATACACTAACACACTAACACACTAATACCAATACACTAACACACTAATACCAATACACTAACACACTAATACCAATACACTAACACACTAATACCAATACACTAACACACTAACACACTAATACCAATACACTAACACACTAATACCAATACACTAACACACTAACACACTAATACCAATACACTAACACACTAATACCAATACACTAACACACTAACACACTAATACCAATACACTAACACACTAATACCAATACACTAACACACTAACACACTAATACCAATACACTAACACACTAATACCAATACACTAACACACTAATACCAATACACTAACACACTAACACACTAATACCAATACACTAACACACTAATACCAATACACTAACACACTAATACCAAAACACTAACACACTAATACCAATACACTAACACACTAACACACTAATACCAATACACTAACACACTAATACCAATACACTAACACACTAATACCAATACACTAACACACTAATACCAATACACTAACACACTAACACACTAATACCAATACACTAACACACTAATACCAATACACTAACACACTAATACCAATACACTAACACACTAACACACTAATACCAATACACTAACACACTAATACCAATACACTAACACACTAATACCAAAACACTAACACACTAATACCAATACACTAACACACTAACACACTAATACCAATACACTAACACACTAATACCAATACACTAACACACTAACACACTAATACCAATACACTAACACACTAATACCAATACACTAACACACTAATACCAATACACTAACACACTAATACCAATACACTAACACACTAATACCAATACACTAACACACTAACACACTAATACCAATACACTAACACACTAATACCAATACACTAACACACTAATACCAATACACTAACACACTAATACCAATACACTAACACACTAATACCAATACACTAACACACTAACACACTAATACCAATACACTAACACACTAATACCAATACACTAACACACTAATACCAATACACTAACACACTAATACCAATACACTAACACACTAATACCAATACACTAACACACTAACACACTAATACCAATACACTAACACACTAACACACTAACACACTAATACCAATACACTAACACACTAATACCAATACACTAACACACTAACACACTAATACCAATACACTAACACACTAATACCAATACACTAACACACTAACACACTAATACCAATACACTAACACACTAATACCAATACACTAACACACTAATACCAATACACTAACACACTAACACTAACACACTAATACCAATACACTAACACACTAATACCAATACACTAACACACTAATACCAATACACTAACACACTAACACTAACACACTAATACCAATACACTAACACACTAATACCAATACACTAACACACTAATACCAATACACTAACACACTAACACACTAATACCAATACACTAACACACTAATACCAATACACTAACACACTAACACACTAATACCAATACACTAACACACTAACACACTAACACACTAACACACTAATACCAATACACTAACACACTAACACACTAATACCAATACACTAACACACTAATACCAATACACTAACACACTAACACACTAATACCAATACACTAACACACTAATACCAATACACTAACACACTAACACACTAATACCAATACACTAACACACTAACACACTAATACCAATACACTAACACACTAACACACTAATACCAATACACTAACACACTAATACCAATACACTAACACACTAATACCAATACACTAACACACTAACACACTAATACCAATACACTAACACACTAACACACTAATACCAATACACTAACACACTAATACCAATACACTAACACACTAACACACTAATACCAATACACTAACACACTAATACCAATACACTAACACACTAACACCAATACACTAACACACTAACACACTAATACCAATACACTAACACACTAATACCAATACACTAACACACTAATACCAATACACTAACACACTAATACCAATACACTAACACACTAACACACTAATACCAATACACTAACACACTAATACCAATACACTAACACACTAATACCAATACACTAACACACTAATACCAATACACTAACACACTAACACACTAATACCAATACACTAACACACTAATACCAATACACTAACACACTAACACACTAATACCAATACACTAACACACTAATACCAATACACTAACACACTAACACACTAACACACTAACACACTAATACCAATACACTAACACACTAATACCAATACACTAACACACTAATACCAATACACTAACACACTAACACACTAATACCAATACACTAACACACTAATACCAATACACTAACACACTAACACACTAATACCAATACACTAACACACTAATACCAATACACTAACACACTAACACACTAATACCAATACACTAACACACTAACACACTAATACCAATACACTAACACACTAATACCAATACACTAACACACTAACACACTAATACCAATACACTAACACACTAATACCAATACACTAACACACTAACACACTAATACCAATACACTAACACACTAATACCAATACACTAACACACTAACACACTAATACCAATACACTAACACACTAACACACTAATACCAATACACTAACACACTAATACCAATACACTAACACACTAACACACTAATACCAATACACTAACACACTAACACACTAATACCAATACACTAACACACTAATACCAATACACTAACACACTAACACACTAATACCAATACACTAACACACTAATACCAATACACTAACACACTAACACACTAATACCAATACACTAACACACTAATACCAATACACTAACACACTAATACCAATACACTAACACACTAACACACTAATACCAATACACTAACACACTAATACCAATACACTAACACACTAACACACTAATACCAATACACTAACACACTAATACCAATACACTAACACACTAACACACTAATACCAATACACTAACACACTAACACCAATACACTAACACACTAATACCAATACACTAACACACTAATACCAATACACTAACACACTAATACCAATACACTAACACACTAATACCAATACACTAACACACTAACACACTAATACCAATACACTAACACACTAATACCAATACACTAACACACTAATACCAATACACTAACACACTAACACCAATACACTAACACACTAATACCAATACACTAACACACTAACACACTAATACCAATACACTAACACACTAACACACTAACACACTAATACCAATACACTAACACACTAATACCAATACACTAACACACTAACACTAACACACTAATACCAAAACACAAACACACTAATACCAATACACTAACACACTAACACACTAACACCAATACACTAACACACTAATACCAATACACTAACACACTAATACCAATACACTAACACACTAACACTAACACACTAATACCAATACACTAACACACTAATACCAATACACTAACACACTAACACACTAAAACACTAACACTAACACACTAATACCAATACACTAACACACTAATACCAATACACTAACACACTAATACCAATACACTAACACACTAACACTAACACACTAATACCAATACACTAACACACTAACACACTAATACCAATACACTAACACACTAATACCAATACACTAACACACTAACACACTAATACCAATACACTAACACACTAACACACTAATACCAATACACTAACACACTAATACCAATACACTAACACACTAACACTAACACACTAATACCAATACACTAACACACTAATACCAATACACTAACACACTAACACTAACACAGTAATACCAATACACTAACACACTAATACCAATACACTAACACACTAACACACTAATACCAATACACTAACACACTAACACACTAACACACTAATACCAATACACTAACACACTAATACCAATACACTAACACACTAACACACTAACACACTAATACCAATACACTAACACACTAATACCAATACACTAACACACTAACACTAACACACTAATACCAATACACTAACACACTAATACCAATACACTAACACACTAATACCAATACACTAACACACTAATACCAATACACTAACACACTAATACCAATACACTAACACACTAACACTAACACACTAATACCAATACACTAACACACTAACACACTAATACCAATACACTAACACACTAACACACTAATACCAATACACTAACACACTAACACACTAATACCAATACACTTACACACTAATACCAATACACTAACACACTAATACCAATACACTAACACACTAACACACTAACACACTAATACCAATACACTAACACACTAATACCAATACACTAACACACTAACACTAACACACTAATACCAATACACTAACACACTAACACTAACACACTAATACCAATACACTAACACACTAACACACTAACACACTAATACCAATACACTAACACACTAATACCAATACACTAACACACTAACACTAACACACTAATACCAATACACTAACACACTAATACCAATACACTAACACACTAACACACTAATACCAATACACTAACACACTAACACACTAACACACTAACACACTAATACCAATACACTAACACACTAACACACTAACACACTAATACCAATACACTAACACACTAATACCAATACACTAACACACTAACACACTAACACACTAATACCAATACACTAACACACTAATACCAATACACTAACACACTAACACTAACACACTAATACCAATACACTAACACACTAACACACTAACACACTAATACCAATACACTAACACACTAATACCAATACACTAACACACTAATACCAATACACTAACACACTAACACTAACACACTAATACCAATACACTAACACACTAACACACTAATACCAATACACTAACACACTAACACACTAATACCAATACACTAACACACTAATACCAATACACTAACACACTAACACTAACACACTAATACCAATACACTAACACACTAAAACACTAACACTAACACACTAATACCAATACACTAACACACTAATACCAATACACTAACACACTAATACCAATACACTAACACACTAACACACTAACACACTAATACCAATACACTAACACACTAATACCAATACACTAACACACTAATACCAATACACTAACACACTAATACCAATACACTAACACACTAACACACTAATACCAATACACTAACACACTAATACCAATACACTAACACACTAATACCAATACACTAACACACTAACACACTAATACCAATACACTAACACACTAATACCAATACACTAACACACTAACACTAACACACTAATACCAATACACTAACACACTAATACCAATACACTAACACACTAACACACTAACACACTAATACCAATACACTAACACACTAATACCAATACACTAACACACTAATACCAATACACTAACACACTAATACCAATACACTAACACACTAACACTAACACACTAATACCAATACACTAACACACTAACACACTAATACCAATACACTAACACACTAACACACTAATACCAATACACTAACACACTAATACCAATACACTAACACACTAACACTAACACACTAATACCAATACACTAACACACTAAAACACTAACACTAACACACTAATACCAATACACTAACACACTAATACCAATACACTAACACACTAATACCAATACACTAACACACTAACACACTAACACACTAATACCAATACACTAACACACTAATACCAATACACTAACACACTAATACCAATACACTAACACACTAATACCAATACACTAACACACTAACACTAACACACTAATACCAATACACTAACACACTAACACACTAATACCAATACACTAACACACTAATACCAATACACTAACACACTAATACCAATACACTAACACACTAATACCAATACACTAACACACTAATACCAATACACTAACACACTAATACCAATACACTAACACACTAACACACTAATACCAATACACTAACACACTAACACACTAATACCAATACACTAACACACTAATACCAATACACTAACACACTAACACTAACACACTAATACCAATACACTAACACACTAACACACTAACACACTAATATCAATACACTAACACACTAATACCAATACACTAACACACTAACACACTAATACCAATACACTAACACACTAATACCAATACACTAACACACTAATACCAATACACTAACACACTAACACTAACACACTAATACCAATACACTAACACACTAACACACTAATACCAATACACTAACACACTAATACCAATACACTAACACACTAACACACTAATACCAATACACTAACACACTAACACTAACACACTAATACCAATACACTAACACACTAATACCAATACACTAACACACTAACACTAACACACTAATACCAATACACTAACACACTAATACCAATACACTAACACACTAACACACTAACACACTAATACCAATACACTAACACACTAACACACTAACACACTAATACCAATACACTAACACACTAATACCAATACACTAACACACTAATACCAATACACTAACACACTAACACTAACACACTAATACCAATACACTAACACACTAACACACTAATACCAATACACTAACACACTAACACACTAATACCAATACACTAACACACTAATACCAATACACTAACACACTAATACCAATACACTAACACACTAATACCAATACACTAACACACTAAAACACTAACACTAACACACTAATACCAATACACTAACACACTAATACCAATACACTAACACACTAACACACTAATACCAATACACTAACACACTAATACCAATACACTAACACACTAATACCAATACACTAACACACTAACACACTAATACCAATACACTAACACACTAATACCAATACACTAACACACTAACACTAACACACTAATACCAATACACTAACACACTAAAACACTAACACTAACACACTAATACCAATACACTAACACACTAATACCAATGCACTAACACACTAACACTAACACACTAATACCAATACACTAACACACTAATACCAATGCACTAACACACTAACACACTAACACTAACACACTAATACCAGTACACAAACACACTAATACCAATACACTAACACACTAACACTAACACACTAATACCAATACACTAACACACTAATACCAATACACTAACACACTAATACCAATACACTAACACACTAATACCAATACACTAACACACTAATACCAATACACTAACACACTAATACCAATACACTAACACACTAATACCAATACACTAACACACTAATACCAATACACTAACACACTAACACACTAATACCAATACACTAACACACTAACACACTAATACCAATACACTAACACACTAATACCAATACACTAACACACTAATACCAATACACTAACACACTAACACCAATACACTAACACACTAACACCAATACACTAACACACTAATACCAATACACTAACACACTAATACCAATACACTAACACACTAATACCAATACACTAACACACTAACACACTAATACCAATACACTAACACACTAATACCAATACACTAACACACTAATACCAATACACTAACACACTAATACCAATACACTAACACACTAACACCAATACACTAACACACTAATACCAATACACTAACACACTAATACCAATACACTAACACACTAACACTAACACACTAATACCAATACACTAACACACTAACACTAACACACTAATACCAATACACTAACACTCTAATACCAATACACTAACACACTAACACTAACACACTAATACCAATACACTAACACACTAATACTAACACACTAATACCAATACACTAACACACTAACACTAACACACTAATACCAATACACTAACACACTAACACTAACACACTAATACCAATACACTAACACACTAATACCAATACACTAACACACTAACACTAATACCAATACACTAACACACTAATACCAATACACTAACACACTAATACCAATACACTAACACACTAACACTAACACACTAATACCAATACACTAACACACTAACACACTAATACCAATACACTAACACACTAATACCAATACACTAACACACTAACACACTAATACCAATACACTAACACACTAACACACTAATACCAATACACTAACACACTAATACCAATACACTAACACACTAACACTAACACACTAATACCAATACACTAACACACTAATACCAATACACTAACACACTAACACTAACACACTAATACCAATACACTAACACACTAATACCAATACACTAACACACTAATACCAATACACTAACACACTAACACTAACACACTAATACCAATACACTAACACACTAATACCAATACACTAACACACTAACACACTAACACACTAATACCAATACACTGACACACTAATACCAATACACTAACACACTAACACTAACACACTAATACCAATACACTAACACACTAACACACTAATACCAATACACTAACACACTAATACCAATACACTAACACACTAATACCAATACACTAACACACTAACACTAACACACTAATACCAATACACTAACACACTAACACACTAATTCCAATACACTAACACACTAACACACTAATACCAATACACTAACACACTAATACCAATACACTAACACACTAACACTAACACACTAATACCAATACACTAACACACTAATACCAATACACTAACACACTAATACCAATACACTAACACACTAATACCAATACACTAACACACTAACACTAACACACTAATACCAATACACTAACACACTAACACACTAACACACTAATACCAATACACTAACACACTAATACCAATACACTAACACACTAATACCAATACACTAACACACTAACACTAACACACTAATACCAATACACTAACACACTAATACCAATACACTAACACACTAACACACTAACACACTAATACCAATACACTAACACACTAATACCAATACACTAACACACTAATACCAATACACTAACACACTAACACTAACACACTAATACCAATACACTAACACACTAACACACTAACACTAACACACTAATACCAATACACTAACACACTAATACCAATACACTAACACACTAACACTAACACACTAATACCAATACACTAACACACTAATACCAATACACTAACACACTAACACACTAACACACTAATACCAATACACTGACACACTAATACCAATACACTAACACACTAACACTAACACACTAATACCAATACACTAACACACTAACACACTAACACACTAATACCAATACACTAACACACTAACACTAACACACTAATACCAATACACTAACACACTAACACTAACACACTAATACCAATACACTAACACACTAACACACTAATACCAATACACTAACACACTAATACCAATACACTAACACACTAATACCAATACACTAACACACTAACACACTAACACACTAATACCAATACACTAACACACTAACACACTAATACCAATACACTAACACACTAACACTAACACACTAATACCAATACACTAACACACTAATACCAATACACTAACACACTAATACCAATACACTAACACACTAACACCAATACACTAACACACTAATACCAATACACTAACACACTAATACCAATACACTAACACACTAATACCAATACACTAACACACTAATACCAATACACTAACACACTAACACTAACACACTAATACCAATACACTAACACACTAACACTAACACACTAATACCAATACACTAACACACTAATACCAATACACTAACACACTAACACACTAATACCAATACACTAACACACTAATACCAATACACTAACACACTAACACTAACACACTAATACCAATACACTAACACACTAACACCAATACACTAACACACTAACACCAATACACTAACACACTAACACCAATACACTAACACACTAATACCAATACACTAACACACTAATACCAATACACTAACACACTAACACTAACACACTAATACCAATACACTAACACACTAATACCAATACACTAACACACTAATACCAATACACTAACACACTAATACCAATACACTAACACACTAATACCAATACACTAACACACTAATACCAATACACTAACACACTAATACCAATACACTAACACACTAACACTAACACACTAATACCAATACACTAACACACTAATACCAATACACTAACACACTAATACCAATACACTAACACACTAATACCAATACACTAACACACTAATACCAATACACTAACACACTAATACCAATACACTAACACACTAACACACTAATACCAATACACTAACACACTAACACCAATACACTAACACACTAATACCAATACACTAACACACTAACACACTAATACCAATACACTAACACACTAATACCAATACACTAACACACTAATACCAATACACTAACACACTAACACCAATACACTAACACACTAATACCAATACACTAACACACTAATACCAATACACTAACACACTAATACCAATACACTAACACACTAATACCAATACACTAACACACTAACACACTAATACCAATACACTAACACACTAATACCAATACACTAACACACTAATACCAATACACTAACACACTAACACACTAATACCAATACACTAACACACTAATACCAATACACTAACACACTAACACACTAATACCAATACACTAACACACTAATACCAATACACTAACACACTAACACTAACACACTAATACCAATACACTAACACACTAACACTAACACACTAATACCAATACACTAACACACTAATACCAATACACTAACACACTAACACTAACACACTAATACCAATACACTAACACTCTAATACCAATACACTAACACACTAACACTAACACACTAATACCAATACACTAACACACTAACACTAACACACTAATACCAATACACTAACACACTAACACTAACACACTAATACCAATACACTAACACACTAACACTAACACACTAATACCAATACACTAACACACTAATACCAATACACTAACACACTAACACTAATACCAATACACTAACACACTAATACCAATACACTAACACACTAATACCAATACACTAACACACTAACACTAACACACTAATACCAATACACTAACACACTAACACACTAATACCAATACACTAACACACTAATACCAATACACTAACACACTAACACACTAATACCAATACACTAACACACTAACACACTAATACCAATACACTAACACACTAATACCAATACACTAACACACTAACACTAACACACTAATACCAATACACTAACACACTAATACCAATACACTAACACACTAACACTAACACAGTAATACCAATACACTAACACACTAATACCAATACACTAACACACTAATACCAATACACTAACACACTAACACTAACACAGTAATACCAATACACTAACACACTAATACCAATACACTAACACACTAACACACTAACACACTAATACCAATACACTGACACACTAATACCAATACACTAACACACTAACACTAACACACTAATACCAATACACTAACACACTAACACACTAACACACTAATACCAATACACTAACACACTAATACCAATACACTAACACACTAATACCAATACACTAACACACTAACACTAACACACTAATACCAATACACTAACACACTAACACACTAATACCAATACACTAACACACTAACACACTAATACCAATACACTAACACACTAATACCAATACACTAACACACTAACACTAACACACTAATACCAATACACTAACACACTAATACCAATACACTAACACACTAACACACTAACACACTAATACCAATACACTGACACACTAATACCAATACACTAACACACTAACACTAACACACTAATACCAATACACTAACACACTAACACTAACACACTAATACCAATACACTAACACACTAACACACTAACACACTAATACCAATACACTAACACACTAATACCAATACACTAACACACTAATACCAATACACTAACACACTAACACTAACACACTAATACCAATACACTAACACACTAACACACTAATACCAATACACTAACACACTAACACACTAATACCAATACACTAACACACTAATACCAATACACTAACACACTAACACTAACACACTAATACCAATACACTAACACACTAATACCAATACACTAACACACTAACACACTAATACCAATACACTAACACACTAATACCAATACACTAACACACTAATACCAATACACTAACACACTAACACTAACACACTAATACCAATACACTAACACACTAACACACTAATACCAATACACTAACACACTAACACACTAATACCAATACACTAACACACTAATACCAATACACTAACACACTAACACCAATACACTAACACACTAATACCAATACACTAACACACTAATACCAATACACTAACACACTAACACCAATACACTAACACACTAACACCAATACACTAACACACTAATACCAATACACTAACACACTAATACCAATACACTAACACACTAACACCAATACACTAACACACTAACACCAATACACTAACACACTAATACCAATACACTAACACACTAATACCAATACACTAACACACTAATACCAATACACTAACACACTAACACACTAATACCAATACACTAACACACTAACACACTAATACCAATACACTAACACACTAACACACTAATACCAATACACTAACACACTAACACCAATACACTAACACACTAACACCAAGACACTAACACACTAATACCAATACACTAACACACTAACACCAATACACTAACACACTAATACCAATACACTAACACACTAACACCAATACACTAACACACTAATACCAATACACTAACACACTAATACCAATACACTAACACACTAATACCAATACACTAACACACTAACACACTAATACCAATACACTAACACACTAATACCAATACACTAACACACTAACACCAATACACTAACACACTAACACACTAATACCAATACACTAACACACTAACACCAATACACTAACACACTAATACCAATACACTAACACACTAACACACTAATACCAATACACTAACACACTAACACCAATACACTAACACACTAACACCAATACACTAACACACTAACACACTAATACCAATACACTAACACACTAACACCAATACACTAACACACTAATACCAATACACTAACACACTAACACCAATACACTAACACACTAATACCAATACACTAACACACTAACACCAATACACTAACACACTAACACACTAATACCAATACACTAACACACTAATACCAATACACTAACACACTAACACACTAATACCAATACACTAACACACTAACACCAATACACTAACACACTAACACACTAATACCAATACACTAACACACTAACACACTAATACCAATACACTAACACACTAACACACTAATACCAATACACTAACACACTAACACACTAATACCAATACACTAACACACTAACACCAATACACTAACACACTAATACCAATACACTAACACACTAATACCAATACACTAACACACTAATACCAAGTGTTACCAATACCAATAACACACTAACATACTAATACCAATACACTAACACACTAACACACTAACACTAACACACTAATACCAATACACTAACACACTAATACCAATGCACTAACACACTAACACTAACACACTAATACCAATACACTAACACACTAATACCAATGCACTAACACACTAACACACTAACACTAACACACTAATACCAATACACAAACACACTAATACCAATACACTAACACACTAACACACTAATACCAATACACTAACACACTAATACCAATACACTAACACACTAATACCAATGCACTAACACACTAACACACTAACACTAACACACTAATACCAATACACAAACACACTAATACCAATACACTAACACACTAACACTAACACACTAATACCAATACACTAACACACTAATACCAATACACTAACACACTAATACCAATACACTAACACACTAACACAGTAATACCAATACACTAACACACTAATACCAATACACTAACACACTAACACTAACACACTAATACCAATACACTGACACACTAATACCAATACACTAACACACTAACACTAACACACTAATACCAATACACTAACACACTAACACACTAACACACTAATACCAATACACTAACACACTAATACCAATACACTAACACACTAACACACTAACACTAACACACTAATACCAATAGACTAACACACTAATACCAATACACTAACACACTAAAACACTAACACTAACACACTAATACCAATACACTAACACACTAATACCAATACACTAACACACTAATACCAATACACTAACACACTAACACTAACACACTAATACCAATACACTAACACACTAACACACTAATACCAATACACTAACACACTAATATCAATACACTAACACACTAACACACTAATACCAATACACTAACACACTAACACACTAATACCAATACACTAACACACTAATACCAATACACTAACACACTAATACCAATACACTAACACACTAAAACACTAACACTAACACACTAATACCAATACACTAACACACTAATACCAATACACTAACACACTAATACCAATACACTAACACACTAAAACACTAACACTAACACACTAATACCAATACACTAACACACTAATACCAATACACTAACACACTAACACACTAATACCAATACACTAACACACTAATACCAATACACTAACACACTAATACCAATACACTAACACAGTAACACTAACACACTAATACCAATACACTAACACACTAACACACTAATACCAATACACTAACACACTAACACACTAATACCAATACACTAACACACTAACACACTAATACCAATACACTAACACACTAATACCAATACACTAACACACTAACACTAACACACTAATACCAATACACTAACACACTAAAACACTAACACTAACACACTAATACCAATACACTAACACACTAATACCAATACACTAACACACTAAAACACTAACACTAACACACTAATACCAATACACTAACACACTAATACCAATACACTAACACACTAACACACTAATACCAATACACTAACACACTAATACCAATACACTAACACACTAAAACACTAACACTAACACACTAATACCAATACACTAACACACTAATACCAATACACTAACACACTAATACCAATGCACTAACACACTAACACTAACACACTAATACCAATACACTAACACACTAATACCAATGCACTAACACACTAACACACTAACACTAACACACTAATACCAGTACACAAACACACTAATACCAATACACTAACACACTAACACTAACACACTAATACCAATACACTAACACACTAATACCAATACACTAACACACTAATACCAATACACTAACACACTAACACTAACACACTAATACCAATACACTAACACACTAATACCAATACACTAACACACTAACACTAACACACTAATACCAATACACTAACACACTAACACCAATACACTAACACACTAATACCAATACACTAACACACTAATACCAATACACTAACACACTAATACCAATACACTAACACACTAATACCAATACACTAACACACTAATACCAATACACTAACACACTAACACCAATACACTAACACACTAACACCAATACACTAACACACTAATACCAATACACTAACACACTAACACACTAATACCAATACACTAACACACTAATACCAATACACTAACACACTAATACCAATACACTAACACACTAACACCAATACACTAACACACTAACACCAATACACTAACACACTAATACCAATACACTAACACACTAATACCAATACACTAACACACTAATACCAATACACTAACACACTAACACACTAATACCAATACACTAACACACTAATACCAATACACTAACACACTAATACCAATACACTAACACACTAATACCAATACACTAACACACTAACACCAATACACTAACACACTAATACCAATACACTAACACACTAACACACTAATACCAATACACTAACACACTAACACACTAATACCAATACACTAACACACTACTACCAATACACTAACACACTAACACACTAACACCAATACACTAACACACTAATACCAATACACTAACACACTAATACCAATACACTAACACACTAACACTAACACACTAACACCAATACACTAACACACTAATACCAATACACTAACACACTAATACCAATACACTAACACACTAACACACTAATACCAATACACTAACACACTAACACACTAATACCAATACACTAACACACTAATACCAATACACTAACACACTAATACCAATGCACTAACACACTAACACACTAACACTAACACACTAATACCAATACACTAACACACTAATACCAATACACTAACACACTAACACTAACACACTAATACCAATACACTAACACACTAATACCAATACACTAACACTAACACACTAATACCAATACACTAACACACTAATACCAAGTGTTACCAATACCAAT
>NC_080718.1:30581507-30599007 GCF_019097595.1 Hemibagrus wyckioides | reverse complement strand
TTCCAAGTGGGTGTAAGATTTTCACCACCATTCCTGACATCCTCTTCATCCCAGAATTTGTAAGTAACATTTGTGTGTGTGTGTGTGTGTGTGGTCATGTATCTGTTAAACGAGGTAAGTTAACAGTGATAGTCTTGCTGCCTGATTAAAACCAAAGTGCAGGTCACCTTTTAGTAGCGATGAAGGGTTGTGTATGTGTCAAAAAGCTTGAGGCCAAACACACACACACACACACACACACACAGAAACCACCTCTATCACGCACTACACATATAACAGGTGTATAAATTGGCTAGATGGATGAACAGTAGGTGTTGTAAACAATGTCCACTAAGGTTTTTGAGAAGTGAGACGTCCTTCATCGTCAGTTTGAGGAACGTTCTTCTGATCTTCTCAGACTGCTGGAGGTGGACGCAGGAGATATTTGAACTCCACTTTCTGTGGAAACTTTCTGCACATTGTTTTATTTGTACAGTAGTCACATGCAATGCAGAAAGACCTCCTGTAGTCTTCTTCTTCTTCTTCTTCTTCTGATAGATAGATAGATAGATAGATAGATAGATAGATAGATAGAGAGATAGAGAGAGAGATAGAGAGATAGATAGAGAGATAGAGAGATAGATAGATGTTAATCGGAGGTGATTAGTGATAACAGAAGTGTGTGGATGCAGTGCAGTATTAATGCAGCGTTAATGAAGTGTAAATAAATCCCCTCTGTATATCTAGATATGATATCAGTTGTCTGATCTAACAGCCTGCTGATCTGGACAGAGCTGGGCTCAGAGTCAGATGGTAGTAATGTAATGTTGTGCGTTCCTGACAGAAACACATCAACACAAAGCGTTTTGTGTGTACATAAAGCTGAACACGGAGCTGAATATTTAAACACCACACAAAAGCTGGCGCCAATTCCGACAATGCTGGAATTTCCAGTTCAGTCGCTTCAAAGTGTTTTCTGTATCGGTTTATTAACAGGTCAAAACAGCGGTTCACACCGTCCACCACCTTCAGCTGCGTCCACCACCTTCAGCTGCACCCACTCTGCTTCTGTGTGTATTAACGTTCCTCAAATTTTACTGGGAAATATTTCGGTGTGTTGCGTGTACGTTGACCAGCGTGTACATTTTTTAATGAATAGTGAATTATTATTTCTGAAATCTAATCCCGGAGCATCTCTCATGAGTTCTGGGAATCTTTATCTTTTTGTGATCTTTTTTACCTTAAGATAAAATAAATGTATGGATTCAGAGAGAGGAAGAGCAGCATGGAGTTAAATAAAGTTAAATTCTAAAAGTAAGTGATTTGTGCAGTTCAGATTAACTGCAGATGAAGTCATGATGATCCATCCATCTTCTGCTCTGGGAGAACCTCAGTGGAGTCCAGGGCTAACAGGCTCCGCATTCCTGATCAGGTTCTTCAACCTGATTGATGTTGAAGAAGTGCACACCAGCTTTAACTGGAGCTCAGGGTGTGAGCTGTGTTCTCAGTCTGATCTGAGGAACATCTGAAAGCTCTCTGTCTGGAAATGAGTAGTGGAGCTGGAAAGGGTTCCTCTTGAGGTTCTCAGCTGTGATGAAAGTGTTCTCCTGATGATTTCACTCCATATTAAAGTAAAAGCTTCAGATCATCACATTTGCTCAACCTGTGAAATGTTCTGGAGCAGTTTGGAAACCTGTTTGATAAAGGTGTGCTAGCGTGTTTGAGCTCAGAGCTGATACGCTGAACCTGAAATAATAAGATTTCGATACAGAGTG
Source organism: Hemibagrus wyckioides (assembly GCF_019097595.1). Taxonomy (NCBI): domain Eukaryota; kingdom Metazoa; phylum Chordata; class Actinopteri; order Siluriformes; family Bagridae; genus Hemibagrus; species Hemibagrus wyckioides. The sequence continues at coordinate 30,597,253 of NC_080718.1, read as the reverse complement.
AGTTTATTAATCAGCCGTTCCTGATTGCAGTGTTTACTCAGTCACCTCGACATCCACACTCTGCTCAGGTTCTGCTCTTTCATCTCACATTAAAATGCTCCACAGACTGAAACTCATTATTTGATTAAGGTGGAGTCTTCAGCATGTGCTGACATGGTGTTGATGTTGATGATGATGCAACTTTTCTGCAGCTCCACTCCAACACCATTGTTCATTAGAATTATAATCCAGAAGAATTAGATCTTTAAGATCTTCTGAATGTTTTCACAATTTGATGCAGTTTCTAAATGTTCATTTGTTCCTCAAGATCCAAATTCAGCAATGATTTCTAAATAGATTTTAGACTTTAAACTAAATTCTCTGATTTCTGCTACAGATATGTTTATTAATGTTTTTAATTTTAGTTTTTAAAAAACCCAAAACCAATGACAAAGATGCAGGGATTTGAATGATTTCTCTCACTTCTCTGGAGTCATGTGTGTGAAGATTTTGTGTGTTTGGGTTCTGGAGTGTTTTAGAGTTTGATGTGTCCACAGCCTGATGTGAGTTTTCTGGACTGGTTTCAGATTTTTGGGGGTCTGACATGGTGTCTGGTGGCTTCCACTCGAGTGGATCCTCCGAACCCTCAGGGCTGGGTGATGTTCGTCTCCATCTTCTGCTTCGTCTTCACTACACTGTGGTTCATCATCTTCCTCGGTGGAGCAAACCAGAGCAGTGTGTGGCCCGGCCTGGTGATTACACTCACACACACACACACACACACACGAACACACACACAGTATAATTATAATAATTGGTGTCATTTACACCTGTACTGTGACTCAGTGAGGTGTCACACCCTGTTAGTCAGTAATCTGGAATTGGCTTTATTTTATTTCTATTAACACGATCACTCTTCTCATGATAACTTGAACAAGTCAATCTGAAAGGAAACTGAAAACCAGAATAAAACCTCTGCAGTAGTTAAGGTATAAATTTATCCTGTTTAAAGTTTCAACTCTGTTCTCCTTCTCTCTCTCTCTCTCTCTCTCTCTCAGGACACAGCGTATCATTTCATCGCTGTTCTCTTCTACCTGAGTTCCTCTGTAGCTCTGGCCAGCGTCACCCTCTACTACAAGAACGTGATAACTCAAGGTTTCTACACACCCATCCTTAATAACACTGAGGTAAGAAATACACTTTTTACACACACACACACTATTCTCCACTATATATTTCATCCCAATAATAACAGGAGCAGAATGTAAACATTTTATTTTTTAATTTATTTTCTATTTACAACTCTCTCTACTACTACAAGGCTCAAAATTTCAAGACCTATCAGGAGAACATTGCTGCTGTGGTAAGAAACACAGATTTATTCTCAGATTATATTACTGTAATAACAGGAGCAGAATTGTCATGTTTTATTTTTATTTTTGTTTTGAAATATACAACAGAACAACAAATAAACAATAACCCTAACCTTGAGCCTAACGCCTAACCCCTAACCCCTACCCTAACCCTAACTCCTGGCCCAAAACCCTGACCCTAACCCCTATCCCTGATCCTAACACTAACGCTCTTACCCTAATCCCTGAACTTAACCCCTAACCTCGACCCTTACCGTAACCCTAACCCTAAGAAAAATAATAAACAAATCAACTTAATTTCCTTTCATTATTTGTGTGTTTGTGTGTATTCAGGTGATGTCTTATGTAACCATGCTGCTCTACTTCATCCACGCCATCTTCTCTGCGCTCCGGTGGAAATCCTCCTGAAGAGAAAGGCGAGAAGAGAAAGATTTAAAAAAGCAAAACAAGGCAACCATCTTCACCTCGAACCCTAAACCCTAAACTAAACCTGACCTGAAAAACCTCCACACACTTCCTGCTGTAGACCAGTAGGGGGCAGCAGCTGTAAATGGCGCTGTTTAGCTTCCTGCTGATGAGCAGAAGGTCCCGAAGCCAATCACAGAGTTTCCAAACTTATTCATTATTCATCATTATACCTTTCACCCCAAGCATCTATTCATAGATCAGATTACATAAAGTAAATCCTAACCGTAAATAAAGTTTTATAAACACACAAAGAGATAAAGAAAACAATGCATCTGAATTTTTTGCAGATTATTGAGCATGTGTTTGATTCGTTTAACAAAATTCCTTTATATGAAAAAAAATGTTCTGTTGTTATAATGGTTTAAACACATCCAGGAACACCGTGACGGCCGACTGACCACACCTCAGCCATGTAAAATCTTATCTCCATACACAGATCTGCATCTACATTTCTTCCTAATTATTCCCCATTATTCCTGATTGTTCTTATCTTCACACACTGTTTCCTGAATAGTTCTGATCTCAGATCTGTGAAGAAAACGGAGTTCAGATCTACAGCTGAGTCCAACACCAGGATCTGATGACTCTGATGAATAAATCGATCTTATACACCAATCTGGCCTCACTTTGATGAAAGAGTAAAAAGAAGAGAGATACGTTCCCCTCTACACGCCCACGCTGACACGCCCACTGTACATGCCCATGCTGACATGTCCACTGTACACGCCCACGCTGATACCCCACTGTGCATGCCCATGCTGACTGTAAAGGTCCCACTGTAAAGGTGTATTCACGTTTTTATCACATTTGTGACACAATCACAATTATTCAAACAAAAATGAAATAAAGCTTTGTCTAAAAACAAACGAAATAAATGGAAAACATATTTCTTTATTTTTGCTTCATCAGAATTTTACACCAAGAAATGTTTATGATTTTATTACCAGATTATTTTCTTGAAAAATGTTTCAGATGTAAATGTTTTTATGCAATAATCAGAAATAAAATGTTTAACAAACCACACAGTCTACTGTATATAATATACACATGATTCACAACAACAACAACAATAATAATAACAATAATAATTTTCAGAGGCTTTTCCCTGATGATCATTTCACATCATCTTCAGGATTTTTACCGAAGATCATCTGATGAAAGAGAACTGACCAATGAGACGATCCACTAGGGTATGGGAGAGAACAATACTTCAGGTCTGGGGGGGAACAATACCCTGTGTCTGGGAGGGAACTATACTCCAGTTCTGGGATGGGACAATACCCCAGGTCAAGGAGGGGTAAACTTCTGTGGTATTCAGTGATGAGAGTGAGGATCTAAGGGCTCATCAGTCCACCAGATTACACACTTAATTGCCCCATGGCTGTGAGTGCTCTAAACTAAACTGCTCTCTTGGGCTGCAGAGCTGGTGGAGGTTCAGCTCTGGTTACCTGCTCAGGGGTAAATGGAGAGACAGGTTTTAGTAGAGAGCTGGAGAGGAGTTCTCTGGTGCCCTCTGGTGGCATGGCAGAGAAATGTTCCATTTAGTCTGTAGTGTATTCAAATTCATATTTTATTCGTCACATACAAAATCATACACAGTAGGACAATGAGTGAAATACTGATTACGACTGTCCTACATTTGAAGATTTTCAAATGTAGGACAGTCGTATTGGCTAAATGTTAAATGTGAGGCTCCTTTAAGAGGGTTAACAGTGGTGAGGGGTGTGTTTTAGTTTTTCCTCGAGGAAGGGGGTGTGAATATAAAAACTTTATAGAAAGTGCTAACTGGTGTCTGTGTTTTGGTTTAGATTGTGTTATTAAAAAGGGTTCAAATCTACCGCTGACCTCCTGTCTTCAGGATTCTACCCTCAGCATAAACTCTTCTCATTTATATTCACATCTATTCACAACATTAACGTGTTCTTTAATTTAAAACAATTCATTTGTTTAGAGTCTGCAATGGTGTAAGGGGAATAAAACACTGGGGAGTGGATGCTACAGGAAAACAATTTCGGACCCTTAAGAGTGACGTCATCTATTTACCCTAGTGTTACGGCGGATGCGCGTGAAGTGTGACACTGCGTAAAAAAGTGCGCTTGGTAGCGAGAGAGAGAGAGAGAGAGAGAGAGAGAGTGTGTGTGTGTGTGTCAAGGTCAGAATCTCTCTCTCTGTCTCACACACACACACACCTCTAGTGAAAACGGTGGGGCAGAAGAGCTACCGGTGTGTGTGTGTGTGTGTGTGTGTGTTCGTTCGCGCGCGCGCGCGCTTTGCCCCGAGGTAAGAAGTGTCCGCAGCAGTGCGCGCGCGGAACAGGTATTTCAAGGCTGGTCAGAGGAAGGACGCGGCGTTTCACTCAGAGGCACTCACCTGGCTCAGGTAGTCCGTTAGAGCTCGAGCGAAGGCATGGCAGCGGCGACGGCGCAGGCGATGGCCAACCTGCCGAGCGGCGTCGGGATTTGCACCACCGCACCCGAGATCTTCTACCTTCCCGAACTGGTAAGACTCTTCATCATCATCATCTTCTTCTTCTTCTTCTTCTTCTTCTTCTTCTTCTTTTTGATAAAATAGAGGGATTTCTAGAAAAAAGTTCATCTGGCTGACCTGAAGTTTTTGATTTCTAGTCTTCTCACTGCGCACTAGACTTTATATGACCCTTTATTGCCACTATAGGACACCCAGATGAATAAGTGTGTGTGTGTGTGTGTGTGTGTGTGTGTGTGTGTAACATTAGTGCTCTCAGGGAGAGCTGGTCAGTTGCGCATGGTTTACTCCGCGCTTCATATCGGGTTAATGAGAACAGTGAAAAAACACACCTCAAGCGTTTACACACACACACACACACACACACTTTCTAGCATTTTGTAAAGTGTTGAATTAACACATAAAATGTTGCAGTGTTTATTTGTGGACATGAGAGTCCACAAATAGTCCACTCTGTAGAAGTGTGTAGAAGTGTGTAAGTCAATAAAGTAGAAGTTTATTCAGCTCTGTAAAGTTAAAAAAAAGTTTGTTCAGAATGATGTTATTTAAAACTGTTGATGTTGATGTGGATTAAAGACCTCAGACATTCCATTAAACACTGAAGGGTTCAATATTTATAACATTTCTTTTTATCTTACTTTAAAAAGACTACTACTTAATAGTAGATATGTAATCCGGTCAGGAAGATAAGAGGTGGTCAGCTAACCTGACCTTACCCTGGAGTGAAGGTATCGCTGGGAATTTTGCTGCATCTGTCACTTATTTTCCCAAATGGAAAAAAAACCTGATCCTTCTGTTTTTGTGGTTTTGTTTTGTGTTCTCAGGGCCATGTATCAGTATCACTATCTGATCTGAACACTGAGAGAGACAGACAGGGGGAGAGAGAGAGACGGGGAGAGAGAGAGAGACAGGGAAAGAGAGAGAGAGAGAGAGTGGGAGAGAGAGACAGAGAGAGGAGAGAGAGACAGAGAGATAGAGAGAGAGACAGAGAGAGAGAGAGAGAGAGAGACAGAGAGAGAGAGAGAGAGACAGACAGGGGGAGAGAGAGAGACAGACAGACAGGGAGAGAGAGAGACAGACAGACAGACAGACAGGGAGAGACAGACAGACAGACAGACAGACAGGGAGAGAGAAAGAGAGACAGACAGGGAGAGAGAGAGAGAGAGACAGACAGACAGACAGACAGACAGACAGACAGACAGACAGGGAGAGAGAGACAGACAGACAGACAGACAGACAGGGAGAGAGAGAGAGAGAGAGAGACAGACAGACAGACAGACAGACAGGGAGAGAGAGAGAGACAGACAGACAGGGAGAGAGAGAGAGACAGACAGGGAGAGAGAGAGAGAGAGAGAGAGAGAGAGAGAGAGAGAGAGACAGACAGACAGACAGACAGACAGGGAGAGAGAGAGAGAGACAGACAGACAGGGAGAGAGAAAGAGAGACAGACAGGGAGAGAGAGAGAGAGAGAGAGAGAGAGACAGACAGACAGACAGACAGACAGACAGACAGGGAGAGACAGACAGACAGACAGACAGGGAGAGAGAGAGAGAGACAGACAGACAGACAGACAGGGAGAGAGAGAGAGAGACAGACAGACAGGGAGAGAGAGAGAAACTCCTATGTGTTAAACTATATGATCTCTCTGGTGTAGATGTTGAATTTAAGGGTAATTCAGTGTAAGACGGAGTGTAAGTGTGTGTTCAGGTCATTGTAAGGATTTTTGGTTATTTATAAATTTTATATAAATAGAGGTGTTGTATAAATAGATAATTATTTACTTTAACCTTCAGAAGTGTGTTTCTGTGAGCAGTTCAGTGTGTGTGTGTGTGTGTGTGATAAGCATGTCCGGGTTTGTGTGTGTGTGTGTGTGATGAATGTCCTCAGAGTGTGATGCTCCAGTGTGAGATAAAGGCTATGTGTGTGTGTGTGTGTGATGAGTGTGTGTGTGTGATGAGTGTGTGTGTGTGTGTGTGATGAGTGTGTGTGTGTGATGAGTGTGTGTGTGTGTGTGTCTGATGAGTGTGCGTGTGATGAGTGTGTGTGTGTGTGATGAGTGTGTGTGTGTGTGATGAATGTCCTCAGAGTGTGATGCTCCAGTGTGAGATAAAGGCTATGTGTGTGTGTGTGTGCGTGTGATGAGTGTGTGTGCGTGTGATGAGTGTGTGTGTGTGTGATGAGTGTGCGTGTGCGTGTGATGAGTGTGTGTGTGATGAGTGTGTGTGTGTGATGTGTGTGTGTGATGAGTGTGTGTGTGTGATGAGTGTGTGTGTGTGTGTGTGTGATGAGTGTGTGTGTGTGTGTGTGTGATGAGTGTGTGTGTGTGTGTGTGATGAGTGTGTGTGTGTGTGTGATGAGTGTGCGTGTGATGAGTGTGTGTGTGATGAGTGTGTGTGTGTGATGAGTGTGTGTGTGTGTGTGTGTGTGATGAGTGTGTGTGTGTGTGTGTGATGAGTGTGTGTGTGTGTGTGATGAGTGTGTGTGTGTGTGTGTGATGAGTGTGTGTGTGTGATGAGTGTGCGTGTGATGAGTGTGTGTGTGTGATGAGTGTGTGTGTGTGTGATGAGTGTGTGTGATGAGTGTGTGTGTGTGAAGAGTGTGTGTGTGTGTGATGAGTGTGTGTGTGTGATGAGTGTGTGTGTGTGTGTGATGAGTGTGTGTGTGTGATGAGTGTGTGTGTGTGTGATGAGTGTGTGTGTGTGATGAGTGTGTGTGTGTGATGAATGTGGTGTGTGTGTGATGAATGTGGTGAGTGTGTGATGAATGTGATGAGTGTGTGTGTGATGAGTGTGTGTGTGATGAGTGTGTGTGTGTGATGAGTGTGTGTGTGTGTGATGAGTGTGTGTGTGTGTGATGAGTGTGTGTGTGTGATGAGTGTGTGTGTGTGTGATGAGTGTGTGTGTGTGATGAGTGTGTGTGTGTGTGATGAGTGTGTGTGTGTGATGAGTGTGTGTGTGTGTGATGAGTGTGTGTGTGTGTGATGAGTGTGTGTGTGTGATGAGTATGTGTGTGTGTGATGAGTGTGTGTGTGATGAGTGTGTGTGTGTGTGATGAGTGTGTGTGTGTGTGTGATGAGTGTGTGTGTGTGATGAGTGTGTGTGTGTGTGTGATGAGTGTGTGTGTGTGTGATGAGTGTGTGTGTGTGTGATGAGTGTGTGTGTGATGAGTGTGTGTGTGTGATGAGTGTGTGTGTGTGTGATGAGTGTGTGTGTGTGATGAGTGTGTGTGTGATGAGTGTGTGTGTGATGAGTGTGTGTGTGTGTGATGAGTGTGTGTGTGTGTGATGAGTGTGTGTGTGTGTGTGATGAGTGTGTGTGTGTGATGAGTGTGTGTGTGTGTGTGTGATGAGTGTGTGTGTGATGAGTGTGTGTGTGTGATGAGTGTGTGTGTGTGTGATGAGTGTGTGTGTGTGATGAGTGTGTGTGTGTGTGATGAGTGTGTGTGTGATGAGTGTGTGTGTGATGAGTGTGTGTGTGTGATGAGTGTGTGTGTGTGTGATGAGTGTGTGTGTGATGAGTGTGTGTGTGTGATGAGTGTGTGTGTGTGTGATGAGTGTGTGTGTGTGATGAGTGTGTGTGTGTGATGAGTGTGTGTGTGATGAGTGTGTGAATTTATTTTATCTTCAGACTGGTTTACACTCCTGAGAAGCTGAGGGTTCAGTGACTCAGTGACTTCTGCTCAGTTCTCCAACATCACCACCCAGCCACTACTGCTCCTTTATTATTAATACTGTGTGTGTGTTTAGTGTAATCTGATCCCAGTGTGTTTACACTAAACACTGTTCTAGTGTCACGCCACTGAGCTTTTTAAAAATGTATGTTTATTTTTATTTCTATTCCTTTGGATTTATTTGTGATCTTAGAACCTCATGTGTTCTGCAGTGCTCCTGGGTTCTGCAGTGCTCCTGGGTTCTGAACTGCTCCCTCAAATGTAAAGTTTACAAACTAGAACAATCTTCAGATGATAATTATCCAGTAAAGACATAATACATAATAGTGTTTGTGTTTCTCCACAGAAGGTTCCTAATAGAACCCTTTTAGCAGGTTTAGAACCCCTACACAACAACTGAGAATTCAGAGTTCAGAGTAGAACCCTTTTCTCATAATTATCTAATGAACACTTAATGAATACAGTATAGAACCCTATAACTGGTTCTCTCTCAGTAAAAGTTCTAACTGGAACCCTGTTAGAAACCCAAGAACCCTTACTAGAAGCCTTTTACTGTTTCCATATCAGAGAAGGTTCCATGTAGAAATCTTTATAGGAGGCTCAGCTCTTTAACTACATGATAAACTCTTAAAGAACGTGAAGAACCCTTTTTCTTACAGAGTACCAGGAGGTGGAACACTAAACTCCTCACAGGTTCTAGATATTTATAATACATAATAATAAATAATAATTTGGAATTTGTACCACACTCTTACCCTGTGTGTGTATGTCTGTGTGTGTTTTGCAGATATTTGGAGGGTTGGTGTGGATCCTGGTGGCTTCCACTCATGTACAGCCGGAGAACCCTCAGGGCTGGGTGATGTTCGTCTCCGTCTTCTGTTTTGTCATGACCTTTTTGTGGCTCATCATTTTTGCCTGTGGAGCTCACAAGAACAAAGGAGGCTGGGCTACTGCTGTGAGCATGAGCACCACACACACAATGCTCTTCATCATCACCACCATCATCATCATCTTCATCATCAACATCATTATAAGTGTCTGTTCTTATATTGTTATATTGTTCTTGTATACTCCCACTACACTCCCACTACACTCTCATTACACTCCCACTACACTCTCATTACACTCCCACTACACTCTCATTATACTCCCATTACACTCCCACTCCACTCCTATTACACTCCCACTACACTCTCATTACACTCCCATTACACTCTCATTACACTCCCATTGCACTCCCATTACACTCTCATTAAACTCCCACAACACTCTCATTACATTCACATTACACTCTCATTACACTCCCATTACACTCCCATTACACTCCCACTACACTCTCATTACATTCCCACTACACTCCCACTACAATCCTATTACACTCCCACTACACTCTCATTACACTCCCACTACACTCCCATTACACTCCCACTACACTCCCACTACACTCTCATTACACTCCCACTACACTCCCATTACACTCCCACTACACTCACAGTACACTCTCGTTACACTCCCACTACACTCTCATTACACTCCCACTACACTCTCATTACACTCCCACTACACTCTCATTATACTCCCATTACACTCCCACTACACTCTCATTACACTCCCACTACACTCTCATTACACTCCCACTACACTCTCATTACACTCCCACTACACTCTCATTACACTCCCACTACACTCTCATTACACTCCCATTACACTCCCACTACACTCTCATTACACTCCCACTACACTCTCATTATACTCCCATTACACTCCCACTCCACTCCTATTACACTCCCACTACACTCTCATTACACTCCCATTACACTCTCATTACATTCCCATTACACTCCCACTACACTCTCATTATACTCCCATTACACTCCCACTACACTCTCATTACACTCCCATTACACTCCCACTACACTCTCATTACACTCCCACTACACTCCCACTACACTCCTATTACACTCCCACTACACTCTCATTACACTCCCACTACACTCTCATTATGCTGTCATTACACTCCAACTACACTCTCATTACACTCCCACTACACTCCCATTACACTCCCACTACACTCCCACTACACTCTCATTACACTCCCACTACAGTCCCATTACACTCCCACTACACTCACAGTACACTCTCGTTACACTCCCAATACACTCTCATCGCACTCCCACTACACTCCCATTACACTCCCACTACACTCTCATTATGCACTCATTACACTCCCACTACACTCCCATTACACTCTCATTACACTCTCATTACACTCCCATTAGATTCCCACTACCCTCTCATTACACTCCCACTACACTCTCATTACACTCCCACTACACTCTCATTACACTCCCATTACACTCCCACTACACTCTCATTACATTCCCATTACACTCCCACTACACTCTCATTATACTCCCATTACACTCCCACTACACTCTCATTACACTCCCACTACACTCTCATTTCACTCCCACAACACTCCCACTCCACTCCTATTACACTCCCACTACACTCTCATTACACTCCCATTATACTCTCATTACACTCTCATTACACTCCCACTACACTCCCATTACACTCCCACTATAATTTCATTACACTCCCACTACACTCTCATTACACTCCCATTAGATTCCCACTACACTCTCATTACACTCCCACTACACTCTCATTACACTCCCACTACACTCTCATTACACTCTCATTACACTCCCACTACACTCTCATTACACTCCCACAACACTCTCATTACATTCCCATTACACTCCCACTACACTCTCATTACACTCCCACTACACTCTCATTATACTCCCATTACACTCCCACTACACTCTCATTACACTCCCACTACACTCTCATTACACTCCCACTACACTCTCATTACATTCCCATTACACTCCCACTACACTCTCATTACACTCCCACTACACTCTCATTATACTCCCATTACACTCCCACTACACTCCCACTCCACTCCTATTACACTCCCACTACACTCTCATTACACTCCCATTGCACTCCCACTACACTCTCATTACATTCCCATTACACTCCCACTACACTCTCATTACACTCCCACTACACTCCCATTACACTCCCACTACACTCCCATTACACTCCCACTACACTCTCATTACACTCTCATTATACTCTCATTATACTCCCATTACACTCCCACTCCACTCCTATTACATTCCCATTACACTCCCACTACACTCCCACTACACTCTCATTACACTCTCATTATACTCTCATTATACTCCCATTACACTCCCACTCCACTCCTATTACACTCCCATTACACTCCCACTACACTCCTATTACACTCTCATTACACTCCCACTACACTCTCATTACACTCCCACTACACTCTCATTACACTCCCATTACACTCCCATTACACTCTCATTACACTCCCATTACACTCTCATTACACTCCCATTACACTCTCATTACACTCCCATTACACTCCCACTACACTCTCATTACACTCCCATTACACTCCCATTACACTCTCATTACACTCTCATTACACTCCCATTACACTCTCATTACACTCTCATTACACTCCCATTACACTCCCATTACACTCTCATTACACTCCCATTACACTCCCATTACACTCCCACTACACTCTCATTACACTCCCATTACACTCTCATTACACTTCCACTACACTCCCATTACACTCCCACTACACTCCCATTACACTCCCACTACACTCCCACTTCACTCCCACAACACTCTCATTACATTCCCACTACACTCCCACTACACTCCTATTACACTCCCACAACACTCTCATTAAACTCCCACAACACTCTCATTACATTCACATTACACTCTCATTACACTCCCACTACTCTCCCATTACACTCCCATTACAAGTCAGGTTGTTCAGCTGCTGCAGTAGATTTTCTGAGCTCCACAGACTTTAAACACTCCCAACTATGTTTAAAAACAATTATAAACAATTCCAGAGAAGAGCTTTGAGCTTTGTTTAGCTGAGACACGCCTCTGTTTTAGACTCCACCCCTGTGTGTACATCATCTTTTCTGTCTGTGTTTTGAGTGTTTTCTCTCTGCTGCTCAGGTAGTTTTCAGGTTCTTCTCTGCTCTCTTAGCGCTGGATCTGAGAGCTGGATCTAAGATCTGAGTGCTGGATCTGGTCTCATGACTTGTTGAGTTTAGAGTGTTGACTTTAGGCTTCTGTTAATCTAGGATAATTCTCAGGTGTGTAATCAGGAGGAGTTTCAGTCTCCCTCAGAGTGTGATGTAAGGCCAGGGCTTGTGAAGATGTAGTGAAGGTTTCTGTTCTAGGTAAACTACGGTTCTAGGTTAGTGTTGGTGTTGGTCACTTGTCCTCTGTCAGTCCAAATCAGGGTCAGTTCTTGTCACATTCCTGATAAAATGTGTTTTAATGTGATCTCCATCATCTCATCTCACTGACCCAAAACCTTCTACAGAACTGAGCTCTTTCACCAGGTCCACTCTCCACACTTCACTTATCCTCCAGCACTTTCCTGAGAAACCTTCTCGCCCTGCTTTGACTGTTAGGAGAAAATTAAGGGCAGTTGAGAGAAAATGGAGGGAATGAGAATTTGAGACAGTAATCTCCTCTCATCTCGCTCTGTCTTGTCCGTGGTCTGGTCCAGTGTGACAGCTGGAAATACATCTGGTTCTGAAACAGGTTAAAACCTGGCCAGTAGGAGCCATCTTTGCTCTTCAGGACTGTTTTGAGTGCACTGACTAGGGCATGTTTAGGGAGGCTGCAACCAACAGCGACTCTACTGACTTGGAGGAGTACACGGCATCAGTGTCCGGCTACATCAGGAAGTGCATCGATGATGTGACTGTCTCCAAGTCCATCACCACACGCTCCAACCAGAAGCCGTGGATGACCGCAAAGGTGCGTGCGCTGCTAAGATCCAGAGACTCTGCCTTCAGAACTGGAGACAAGGACGCCCTAAGAACAGCACGGGCTAAACTGTCTTGAGCCATTAGAGAGGCAAAGCATGCACACTCCCAGAGAATCCATGGCCACTTCCAGAGCAGCGGCGACACTCGGTGCATGTGGCAAGGCATCCAGTCCATCACCAACTACAGGCCAGCTCCACCTGCCTGTGACAGTGATGCCTCCCTTCCAGATGCGCTGAACAGCTTCTACGCTCGGTTTGAGGCACATAACAATGTGACAGCGAGGAAGACCATCCCTTCTTCAGAGGACCAGGTGCTCTGTCTCACCATGGCTGACATGAGGAAAACTCATGAGTTTGTCGGAACTCAGAGCCCCCTCTGAGTGGACATATCACAGGGTGGAATTTTTGTTTGTATCTATTTCTCTTAGCTTTCCCAATGACCTCCACAAGCTATAAAACTTAGCCGAAATAACAGAGATCTCAGTCAACAGATGAGAAGAAGCGGGTTTCTTTATTCAGCCATGCAGTCAACAACATGCATATCTGAAGAGAGCAGCTGATCTCTCAAACCCCGAAAAAGTCCCCTCTACTTATACCCCAGGCGCCCCGGGGCGCCTCCTTTTCTCTAATTTAAATATTTCCAGCAATTTCCCATTATATTCAGTGTATGGCTACTTTAGTCCCTCCTTCCTTAGTTTACATACGTTTCCCAGTTCCCATTATTTTCGCATTTGTCCCGATACCGCCCCTAAATTGATACCATCCTCCCCTCAATGACGTCAATTTTCCTCCTCTCCAGTTCCCCTTATTTTTAGGCTAAGTCAACAATTTTTAGAAAAAATTGGCGCTTACTTATAGGCGCCACTTCCTTATTGACTTCACTTGACCGTCACCTCTTAAAGGTGCTTCCTCGGCTCATCCTGACCTCGCGCGTTGCCCCCCACAACAATGTGTAAGTACCTTGCTCTCTTCCTCTATGTCATGATGACTTTTCCCTCTACCTACTTGATCTAAGTTTTATTTAATAATTTTAAACTAAGCTGTGCCATTAAGCTGCCTCATATCCTTTTCTCTTTTCATCACTGTTGGTTGCTAGTATTCCAATGCTATTGTCTCCTCTACCTGCCTATCACTGTCATGTCACAGTGACCTGGCCTACTTCCCACACTGTGTTCCTCCTGCCTTAGTACACGCTCTCTTTTGCTGACTACATAGTCACGCAATATGCACTTCTCTCATCTCTTCCCATTTCCCATTATTTTTCCTAGCTCAGTCAGCCCACCGCGCTATCTTCCGGAGAAGTCCCAGGGGTGCTCTGCGACGCTATCGCCAGTATCAGCTATCCTGTCTGGCCATTGAACTTACTGGTTTCCTGGAACACCTATCTGAATCCTCTATTCCTGAGTCTCCTTACCTCGCTCACCATATCGTGAGAGATACCGTCTGTCTTGATCAGAGCACCCAATTTCACCCCACAACCTGTGATCAGTCTACTCAGACCTTCTACTGGCACTGGACACGCACCACCTCTCAAGGCGTCCAGACTGAGGATTTCCCTGTTGAGATCTCCTCTAATGATTCTTCCTCTGACTCTTCTTCATCTCCTAATTCCCCTGACATTCCCCAACTTTCTCCTGCATTTGTGCCTATGCCTTACAGTGTTCATGATATTCCTCAGTCTTCTCCTGACTATTCGCCCCCAACTTCTCCCACTGATTACTCTCCAACTTCTCCTCAGGATCCCGAGATTCCGTCTTCTACAACTGACCCTCCGGTCCCACTGATCCCGTTGGATAGGCTGGCTGACTGAGTTGTAACTCCTAATGTTCCAATAAATCTCTCCTCTTTTCGGTTTCTTCAGTCCCAGTGTGGTTATTACACTAGCATGCTGCCATTAATAATTCTGCATGATTATTATAAAGACTATGAGGCTATATCTGATTATTATAGCTATTATTAATCAAAGTTACCTACTTAATCAATGGCTAAATAATTCTTGATAGATATACACTACTCTTAGGCAGAATATTGCTAAGTCAGAGCTTAGAGCATTGAGTACATTACTTAAGCTACTTTTAAAGCTAGGTATATATTTCAAAGCTGGGTATATTATTTTTTTCTCCGACAAGTTAACCCATGGAAAGCTGCTGGACCAGACAACACTCCTGGCAGAGTACTCAGGGAGTGTGCAGAACAGCTAGCAAAATGTCTTCATGGACATCTTCAACATCTCCCTGAGCAGCGCCGTCGTCCCAACATGCCTAAAGTCGACTACCGTCCTGTTGCACTCACACCCATCATCATGAAGTGCTTCGAGAGGCTCGTCATGACACACATCAAGAACCTGCTGCCACCTTCACTCGACCCCATGCAGTTTGCGTATTGTCCAAACCTCTCCACAGATGATGCCATCAGCACAACCCTCCATCTGGCCCTCACACACCTGGATAA
Organism: Hemibagrus wyckioides; assembly: GCF_019097595.1. Classification (NCBI taxonomy): domain Eukaryota; kingdom Metazoa; phylum Chordata; class Actinopteri; order Siluriformes; family Bagridae; genus Hemibagrus; species Hemibagrus wyckioides. The sequence goes on along the minus strand of NC_080718.1, from coordinate 30,581,911 downwards.
TAAAGACACTTACCTACGAATGCTGTTCATTGACTTCATTTCAGCATTCAACACGATCATTCCTCAGCACCTGATTGAGAAGCTGAGCCTGCTGGGCATCAACACCTCCCTCTGCAATTGGATCCTGGATTTCCTGACTGGGAGACCTCAGTCAGTCCGGATCGGGAACAGCATCTCCAGCACCACCACACTGAACACTGGAGCTCCTCAGGGCTCTGTGCTCAGTCCACTGCTGTTCATTCTGCTGACTCATGACTGTGCAGTAATGCACAGCTCTAATCATATCATCAAGTTCTCTGATGACACGACCGTGGTGGATCTCATCAGCAAGAACAACGAGTCAGCATACAGAGAGGAGGTGTAGCGGCTAACAGCCTGGTGTAAAGTTAATAACCTGTCTCTGA
>NC_080718.1:30566507-30576507 GCF_019097595.1 Hemibagrus wyckioides | reverse complement strand
TGTGTGTGTTTTACACTGTGTGTGTGATTTTTACACTGTGTGTGTGTTTCACATTGTGTGTTTCACACACTGTGTGTGTGTTTTACACTGTGCATGTTTTACACTGTGTGTGATTTTTACACTGTGTGTGTGTGTGTGTTTTACACTGTGTGTGATTTTTACACTGTGTGTGTTTTACACTGTGTGTGTGTGTTTAATACTGTGTGTGTGTGTTTTACACTGTGTGTGTGTGTGTTTTACACTGTGTGTGTGTGTTTAATACTGTGTTGTGTGTGTGTTTTACACTGTGTGTGTTTTACACTGTGTGTGTGTGTTTAATACTGTGTTGTGTGTGTGTTTTACACTGTGTGTGTTTTACACTGTGTGTGTGTGTTTTACACTGTGTGTGTGTGTTTTACACTGTGTGTGTTTTACACTGTGTGTGTTTTACACTGTGTGTGTGTGTTTAATACTGTGTGTGTGTGTTTTACACTGTGTGTGTGTGTGTTTTACACTGTGTGTGTGTGTTTAATACTGTGTTGTGTGTGTGTTTTACACTGTGTGTGTTTTACACTGTGTGTGTGTGTTTAATACTGTGTTGTGTGTGTGTTTTACACTGTGTGTGTTTTACACTGTGTGTGTGTGTTTTACACTGTGTGTGTGTGTTTTACACTGTGTGTGTGTGTGTGTTTTACACTGTGTGTGATTTTTACACTGTGTGTGTTTTACACTGTGTGTGTTTTACACTGTGTGTGTTTTACACTGTGTGTGTGTGTTTAATACTGTGTGTGTGTGTTTTACACTGTGTGTGTGTGTTTTACACTGTGTGTGTGTGTTTTACACTGTGTGTGTGTGTTTAATACTGTGTGTGTGTGTTTTACACTGTGTGTGTGTGTTTTACACTGTGTGTGTGTGTGTGTTTCACACTGTGTGTGTGTTTCACATTGTGTGTTTCACACACTGTGTGTGTTTTACACTGTGCATGTTTTACACTGTGTGTGATTTTTACACTGTGTGTGTGTGTGTTTTACACTGTGTGTGTTTTACACTGTGTGTGTGTGTTTAATACTGTGTGTGTTTTACACTGTGTGTGTTTTACACTGTGTGTGTGTTTAATACTGTGTGTGTTTTAAACTGTGTGTGTTTTACAGTGTGTGTGTTTTATGTTGTGTGTGTTTTACACTGTGTGTTTTACACTGTGTGTGTGTGTTTAATACTGTGTGTGTGTGTTTTACACTGTGTGTGTGTGTTTTACACTGTGTGTGTGATTTTTACAGTGTGTGTGTGTGTGTTTTACACTGTGTGTGTGTGTTTTACACTGTGTGTGTTTTACACTGTGTGTGTGTTTTACACTGTGTGTGTTTTACATTGTGTGTTTACACTGTGTGTGTTTTACACTGTGTGTGTGTTTAATACTCTGTGTGTGTTTTACACTGTGTGTGTTTTACACTGTGTGTGATTTTTACAGTGTGTGTGTGTGTGTTTTACACTGTGTGTGTGTTTAATACTGTGTGTGTGTGTTTTACACTGTGTGTGTGTTTAATACTGTGTGTGTGTGTTTTACACTGTGTGTTTTACACTGTGTGTGTGTTTAATACTGTGTGTGTGTGTTTAATACTGTGTGTGATTTTTACACTGTGTGTGTTTTACACTGTGTGTGTTTTACACTGTGTGTGTGTGTTTAATACTGTGTGTGTGTGTTTTACACTGTGTGTGTGTGTGTTTAATACTGTGTTGTGTGTGTGTTTTACACTGTGTGTGTTTTACACTGTGTGTGTGTGTTTAATACTGTGTGTGTTTTAAACTGTGTGTGTTTTACAGTGTGTGTGTTTTATGTTGTGTGTGTTTTACACTGTGTGTGTGTGTTTAATACTGTGTGTGTGTGTTTTACACTGTGTGTGTGTGTGTTTAATACTGTGTGTGTGTGTTTTACACTGTGTGTGTTTTACATTGTGTGTGTGTTTTACACTGTGTGTGTTTTAAACTGTGTGTGTTTTACAGTGTGTGTGTGTTTTATGTTGTGTGTGTTTTACACTGTGTGTGTTTTACACTGTGTGTGTGTGTTTAATACTGTGTGTGTGTGTTTTACACTGTGTGTGTGTGTTTTACACTGTGTGTGTGATTTTTACAGTGTGTGTGTGTTTTACACTGTGTGTGTTTTACACTGTGTGTGTGTTTAATACTGTGTGTGTGTTTAATACTGTGTGTGTGTGTTTTACACTGTGTGTGTTTTACACTGTGTGTGTGTTTAATACTCTGTGTGTGTTTTACACTGTGTGTGTTTTACACTGTGTGTGATTTTTACAGTGTGTGTGTGTGTGTTTTACACTGTGTGTGTGTTTAATACTGTGTGTGTGTGTTTTACACTGTGTGTTTTACACTGTGTGTGTGTTTAATACTGTGTGTGTGTGTTTTACACTGTGTGTGTTTTACACTGTGTGTGTGATTTTTACAGTGTGTGTGTGTGTTTTACACTGTGTGTGTTTTACACTGTGTGTGTGTGTTTAATACTGTGTGTGTGTGTTTTACACTGTGTGTGTGTGTTTTACACTGTGTGTGTTTTACACTGTGTGTGTGTGTTTAATACTGTGTGTGTGTGTTTTACACTGTGTGTGTGATTTTTACACTGTGTGTGTGTGTGTGTTTTACACTGTGTGTTTCACACTGTGTGTGTGTTTCACATTGTGTGTTTCACACACTGTGTGTGTGTGTTTTACACTGTGCATGTTTTACACTGTGTGTGTGATTTTTACACTGTGTGTGTGTGTGTTTTACACTGTGTGTTTCACACTGTGTGTGTGTTTCACATTGTGTGTTTCACACACTGTGTGTGTGTTTTACACTGTGCATGTTTTACACTGTGTGTGATTTTTACACTGTGTGTGTGTGTGTGTTTTACACTGTGTGTGATTTTTACACTGTGTGTGTTTTACACTGTGTGTGTTTTACACTGTGTGTGTGTGTTTTACACTGTGTGTGTGTGTGTTTTACACTGTGTGTGTGTGTGTTTAATACTGTGTTGTGTGTGTGTTTTACACTGTGTGTGTTTTACACTGTGTGTGTGTGTGTTTAATACTGTGTGTGTGTGTTTTACACTGTGTGTATGTGTTTTACACTGTGTGTGTGTGTTTTACACTGTGTGTGTTTTACACTGTGTGTGTTTTACACTGTGTGTGTGTGTTTAATACTGTGTGTGTGTGTTTTACACTGTGTGTCTGTGTTTTACACTGTGTGTGTTTTACACTGTGTGTGTGTGTTTAATACTGTGTGTGTGTGTTTTACACTGTGTGTGTGATTTTTACACTGTGTGTGTGTGTTTTACACTGTGTGTGTGATTTTTACACTGTGTGTGTGTTTCACATTGTGTGTTTCACACACTGTGTGTGTGTTTTACACTGTGCATGTTTTACACTGTGTGTGATTTTTACACTGTGTGTGTGTGTGTGTTTTACACTGTGTGTGATTTTTTACACTGTGTGTGTTTACACTGTGTGTGTGTGGTTAATACTGTGTGTGTGTGTTTTACACTGTGTGTGTGTGTGTTTTACACTGTGTGTGTGTGTTTAATACTGTGTTGTGTGTGTGTTTTACACTGTGTGTGTTTTACACTGTGTGTGTGTGTTTAATACTGTGTTGTGTGTGTGTTTTACACTGTGTGTGTTTTACACTGTGTGTGTGTGTTTTACACTGTGTGTGTGTGTTTTACACTGTGTGTGTTTTACACTGTGTGTGTTTTACACTGTGTGTGTGTGTTTAATACTGTGTGTGTGTGTTTTACACTGTGTGTGTGTGTGTTTTACACTGTGTGTGTGTGTTTAATACTGTGTTGTGTGTGTGTTTTACACTGTGTGTGTTTTACACTGTGTGTGTGTGTTTAATACTGTGTTGTGTGTGTGTTTTACACTGTGTGTGTTTTACACTGTGTGTGTGTGTTTTACACTGTGTGTGTGTGTTTTACACTGTGTGTGTGTGTGTGTTTTACACTGTGTGTGATTTTTACACTGTGTGTGTTTTACACTGTGTGTGTTTTACACTGTGTGTGTTTTACACTGTGTGTGTGTGTTTAATACTGTGTGTGTGTGTTTTACACTGTGTGTGTGTTTTACACTGTGTGTGTGTGTTTAATACTGTGTTGTGTGTGTGTTTTACACTGTGTGTGTTTTACACTGTGTGTGTGTGTGTTTAATACTGTGTTGTGTGTGTGTTTTACACTGTGTGTGTTTTACACTGTGTGTGTGTGTTTAATACTGTGTGTGTGTGTTTTACACTGTGTGTGTGTGTTTTACACTGTGTGTGTGTGTGTGTTTTACACTGTGTGTTTCACACTGTGTGTGTGTTTCACATTGTGTGTTTCACACACTGTGTGTGTTTTACACTGTGCATGTTTTACACTGTGTGTGATTTTTACACTGTGTGTGTGTGTGTTTTACACTGTGTGTGTTTTACACTGTGTGTGTGTGTTTAATACTGTGTGTGTTTTACACTGTGTGTGTTTTACACTGTGTGTGTGTTTAATACTGTGTGTGTTTTAAACTGTGTGTGTTTTACAGTGTGTGTGTTTTATGTTGTGTGTGTTTTACACTGTGTGTTTTACACTGTGTGTGTGTGTTTAATACTGTGTGTGTGTGTTTTACACTGTGTGTGTGTGTTTTACACTGTGTGTGTGATTTTTACAGTGTGTGTGTGTTTTACACTGTGTGTGTGTGTTTTACACTGTGTGTGTTTTACACTGTGTGTGTGTTTAATACTGTGTGTGTGTTTAATACTGTGTGTGTGTGTTTTACACTGTGTGTGTTTTACACTGTGTGTGTGTTTAATACTCTGTGTGTGTTTTACACTGTGTGTGTTTTACACTGTGTGTGATTTTTACAGTGTGTGTGTGTGTGTTTTACACTGTGTGTGTGTTTAATACTGTGTGTGTGTGTTTTACACTGTGTGTGTGTTTAATACTGTGTGTGTGTGTTTTACACTGTGTGTTTTACACTGTGTGTGTGTTTAATACTGTGTGTGTGTGTTTAATACTGTGTGTGATTTTTACACTGTGTGTGTTTTACACTGTGTGTGTTTTACACTGTGTGTGTGTGTTTAATACTGTGTGTGTGTGTTTTACACTGTGTGTGTGTGTGTTTAATACTGTGTTGTGTGTGTGTTTTACACTGTGTGTGTTTTACACTGTGTGTGTGTGTTTAATACTGTGTGTGTTTTAAACTGTGTGTGTTTTACAGTGTGTGTGTTTTATGTTGTGTGTGTTTTACACTGTGTGTGTGTGTTTAATACTGTGTGTGTGTGTTTTACACTGTGTGTGTGTGTGTTTAATACTGTGTGTGTGTGTTTTACACTGTGTGTGTTTTACACTGTGTGTGTGTTTAATACTGTGTGTGTTTTAAACTGTGTGTGTTTTACAGTGTGTGTGTTTTATGTTGTGTGTGTTTTACACTGTGTGTGTTTTACACTGTGTGTGTGTGTTTAATACTGTGTGTGTGTGTTTTACACTGTGTGTGTGTGTTTTACACTGTGTGTGTGATTTTTACAGTGTGTGTGTGTTTTACACTGTGTGTGTTTTACACTGTGTGTGTGTTTAATACTGTGTGTGTGTTTAATACTGTGTGTGTGTGTTTTACACTGTGTGTGTTTTACACTGTGTGTGTGTTTAATACTCTGTGTGTGTTTTACACTGTGTGTGTTTTACACTGTGTGTGATTTTTACAGTGTGTGTGTGTGTGTTTTACACTGTGTGTGTGTTTAATACTGTGTGTGTGTGTTTTACACTGTGTGTTTTACACTGTGTGTGTGTTTAATACTGTGTGTGTGTGTTTTACACTGTGTGTGTTTTACACTGTGTGTGTGATTTTTACACTGTGTGTGTGTGTGTGTTTTACACTGTGTGTGTTTTACACTGTGTGTGTGTGTTTAATACTGTGTGTGTGTGTTTTACACTGTGTGTGTGTGTTTTACACTGTGTGTGTTTTACACTGTGTGTGTGTGTTTAATACTGTGTGTGTGTGTTTTACACTGTGTGTGTGATTTTTATACTGTGTGTGTGTGTGTTTTACACTGTGTGTTTCACACTGTGTGTGTGTTTCACATTGTGTGTTTCACACACTGTGTGTGTGTTTTACACTGTGCATGTTTTACACTGTGTGTGTGATTTTTACACTGTGTGTGTGTGTGTGTTTTACACTGTGTGTTTCACACTGTGTGTGTGTTTCACATTGTGTGTTTCACACACTGTGTGTGTGTTTTACACTGTGCATGTTTTACACTGTGTGTGATTTTTACACTGTGTGTGTGTGTGTGTTTTACACTGTGTGTGATTTTTACACTGTGTGTGTTTTACACTGTGTGTGTTTTACACTGTGTGTGTGTGTTTTACACTGTGTGTGTGTGTGTTTTACACTGTGTGTGTGTGTGTTTAATACTGTGTTGTGTGTGTGTTTTACACTGTGTGTGTTTTACACTGTGTGTGTGTGTGTTTAATACTGTGTGTATGTGTTTTACACTGTGTGTGTGTGTTTTACACTGTGTGTGTTTTACACTGTGTGTGTGTGTGTTTAATACTGTGTGTATGTGTTTTACACTGTGTGTGTGTGTTTTACACTGTGTGTGTGTGTGTTTTACACTGTGTGTATGTGTTTTACACTGTGTGTGTGTGTTTTACACTGTGTGTGTGTGTGTTTTACACTGTGTGTATGTGTTTTACACTGTGTGTGTGTGTTTTACACTGTGTGTGTGTTTTACACTGTGTGTGTTTTACACTGTGTGTGTGTGTTTAATACTGTGTGTGTGTTTTACACTGTGTGTGTTTTACACTGTGTGTGTGTGTTTAATACTGTGTGTGTGTGTTTTACACTGTGTGTGTGTTTAATACTGTGTGTGTGTGTTTAATACTGTGTGTGTGTTTTACACTGTGTGTGTGTGTTTAATACTGTGTGTGTGTGTTTTACACTGTGTGTGTGTTTTACACTGTGTGTGTTTTACACTGTGTGTGTGTGTGTTTAATACTGTGTGTGTGTGTTTTACACTGTGTGTGTGTGTTTAATTCTGTGTGTGTGTGTTTTACACTGTGTGTGTGTGTTTTACACTGTGTGTGTGTGTGTTTAATACTGTGTGTGTGTTTTACACTGTGTGTGTGTGTTTAATTCTGTGTGTGTGTGTTTTACACTGTGTGTGTGTGTTTAATACTGTGTGTGTGATTTTTACAGTGTGTGTGTGATTTTTACACTGTATGCGTGTGTGTTTTACACTGTGTGTGTTTTACACTGTGTGTGTGTGTGAGTTTTACACTGTGTGTGTTTTACACTGTGTTTGTGTGAGTTTTACACTGTGTGTGTTTTACACTGTGTGTGTGTGTTTTACACTGTGTGTGTGTTTTACACTGTGTGTGTGTGTGTGTTTTACACTGTGTGTGTTTTACACTGTGTTTGTGTGAGTTTTACACTGTGTGTGTTTTACACTGTGTGTGTGTGTGTTTTACACTGTGTGTGTGTTTTACACTGTGTGTGTGTGTGTGTTTTACACTGTGTGTGTGTGTGTGTTTTAAACTGTGTGTGTGTGTTTTAAACTGTGTGTGAGTTTTACAGTGTGTGTGTGTGTGTTTTACACTGTGTGTGTGTGTTTTAAACTGTGTGTGAGTTTTACACTGTGTGTGTGTGTGTTTTAAACTGTGTGTGTGTTTTACACTGTGTGAGTTTTACACTGTGTGTGTTTTACACTGTGTGTGTGTGTTTTACACTGTGTGTGTGTGTTTTAAACTGTGTGTGTTTTACACTGTGTGTGTTTTACACTGTGTGTGTGTTTTACACTGTGTGAGTTTTACACTGTATGTGTTTTACACTGAGTTTTACACTGTGTGTGTTTTACACTGTGTGTGTGTGTGTTTTACACTGTGTGTGTGTGTGTTTTAAACTGTGTGTGTGTTTTACACTGTGTGTGTTTTACACTGTGTGTGTGTGTGTTTTACACTGTGTGTGTGTGTGTTTTAAACTGTGTGTGTGTTTTACACTGTGTGTGTTTTACACTGTGAGTTTTACACTGTGTGTGTGTGTTTTATACTGTGTGTGTGTTTTACATTGTGTTTTTTTTTACACTGTGTGTGTCTTTTACACTGTGTGTTTTACATTGTTTGTGTGTTTACACTGTGTGTGTTTTACATTGTGTGTGTGTGTTTTACAGTGTGTGTGTGTTTTATGTTGTGTGTTTCACACTGTGTGTGTTTTATGTTGTGTGTGTTTTACACTGTGTGTGTTTTACACTGTGTGTGTGTGTGTGTTTTACACTGTGTGTGTTTTACACTGTGAGTTTTATACTGTGTGTGTGTGTTTTACATTGTGTTTTTTTACACTGTGTGTGTGTCTTTTACACTGTGTGTGTTTTACATTGTGTGTGTGTTTATACTGTGTGTGTTTTACACTGTGTGTGTGTTTTACAGTGTGTGTGTGTTTTATGTTGTGTGTGTTTCACACTGTGTGTGTTTTATGTTGTGTGTGTTTTACACTGTGTGTGTTTTACACTGTGTGTGTAATTTTTACAGTGTGTGTGTGTGTTTTACACTGTGTGTGTTTTACACTGTGTGATTTTTACAGTGTGTGTGTGTGTTTTACACTGTGTGTGTAATTTTTACACTGTGTGTGTGTGTTTTACACTGTGTGTGTAATTTTTACACTGTGTGTGTGTTTTACACTGTGTGTGTGTTTTACACTGTGTTTTACACTGTGTGTGTGTGTGATTTTTACAGTGTGTGTGTGTTTTACACTGTGTGTGTGATTTTTACAGTGTGTCTGTGTGTGTGTGTGTGTGTGTGTGTGTGTGTGTTCCAGGTGTTCTCCTACACCACCACGCTGTTGTACTTCATCCACTGCATTCTGTCTGCCATCAGATGGAAGTCCTTCTGACCGGATGATGGACCCTGAGCTCCAGTCCATGCTCCATCACTGCCCAGAGCTGACCGTTTAATGAAGATGATTTGAGATGGTTCTAATTACAGATGATCCTTTACCCTGATAAGTTTTTTTTTCATATGAATTGATTCTGTATCATCTAACAAATAAAACCTAGAAGATTTTATAACAGTAGATAAAGGTAAAAAAGATTCTTTGTACCTGAATTTTTGTACATTTTTTGAAACACTGGAATAATAACATTTTAATAAAAGTTGTGTAAAGGATGTGTGTGTGTGTGTGTGTGTGTGTGTGTGTGTATGTGTGGATGATGTATTATTAACTTTTTAATGATGATGGACTAATTGAGACTCAGAGGATCTTCTGCAGTAGTGTCCAGTGACAGTCCTCAGAAAGCAGCAGTGTGAAGATGAAGATCAGAGAAAGTCTCATTTATTGACTAAAATAGTTTTTCAGGGGGTTTTGGCCAAACTTCCTCAAACTTCCTCAGACTTCCTCAAACTTCCTCAGACTTCCTCAGACTTCCTCAGGTTAATTCTTCCTCTCTACCTTTTTATCACAAAGTATACTGGTCACAGGTTTACCATTCAGACCAGACAGCATGATGCTGTGCTCTAAACACCTTCACACTGATCCTCCACACTGATCCTCCACACTATCCCTCACACTCATCTTTCTACATGTGGTTCATCAGATAGTGAGCTTTGAGCTTTATAAGACTGTGGGTTTGTGTAGCTTTGTGTGAGGAGACTCACCTGAACCTCTCTATATATAATTAATAAGTGAGTTCATAAAGAGATTACTGACGAGTTTAAACCTCAGCTTTGGAGTGTGAAGGAACTGCGCCGTGGTCCACAACTTCACCTCACTGACCAGCTGAGATAAGAAGAAGGTCAATTATCACTAGTTAGTGATGGTTAGTGTGGTAAGAGGTTGGGGTGTGTTTCTGGATGTTTTTTTCCCCAGATTCACATGATGTGGAGATCAGTGAGATGTTCATAACAAACCTGACATGTTCTCTGTACACATTTAGAGGAAGTGATGTGAACAACATGAGAGAGATAAGGTGACCCTCGAGCCTCCGTATTGTCTCTCTTCTCCAGCCAGAGTGTCTTTATGAGAAT
>NC_080718.1:30546507-30559007 GCF_019097595.1 Hemibagrus wyckioides | reverse complement strand
TAATCCCACTCTCTGTTTATAATGATTTATAATACCACTCTATGTTTATAATGATTTATAATCCCACTCTCAGTGTTTATAATGATTTATAATCCCACTCTGTGTTTATAATGATTTATAATCCCACTCTCAGTGTTTATAATGATTTATAATCCCACTCTGTGTTTATAATGATTTATAATCCCACTCTGTGTTTATAATGATTTATAATCCCACTCTCTCTGTTTATAATGATTTATAATCCCACTCTGTGTTTATAATGATTTATAATCCCACTCTGTGTTTATAATGATTTATAATCCCACTCTGTTTATAATGATTTATAATCCCACTCTCAGTGTTTAGAATGATTTATAATCCCACTCTCTCTGTTTATAATGATTTATAATCCCACTCTGTGTTTATGATTTATAATCCCACTCTCTCTGTTTATAATGATTTATAATCCCACTCTGTGTTTATAATGATTTATAATCCCACTCTCAGTGTTTATAATGATTTATAATCCCACTCTCTGTGTTTATAATGATTTATAATCCCACTCTCAGTGTTTATAATGATTTATAATCCCACTCTCTGTGTTTATAATGATTTATAATCCCACTCTCTGTGTTTATAATGATTCAAAAATATTTCATAAAGGTTTTAGAATTAATATTTTTTATTATTTTATAAATCTCAACAGAATGATGTATTTAAACGTTTTTCATCTTTAACAGTAATAATAATAAGTTTGGTGCAGGTGGAGCTCTTGGTTCTGACCCGGGTCGAGTCTGGGTTCTGAGCTGTTTGGGTTCTCTGGAGTTCTCAGACTGTAATCTGTGTTTGGTTTCAGACTCTGAGTGTTTTTATTCTAAAGTCATCACCAGATGGTTCTCTTGACACCGGCCCACTTGGAGCGCTTCATGCCCTGCGCTAGCTGAACGTCGGCCCAGTGCAGCTTGGTGTTTGGAACATCGTCCTCTGGCTCTGGCTCGCTCCGGGCTCCGAGCTGTGGCTGAGCCACCACCACCGGCAACGGCCCTCGCTCCTCACTAAACTCCACCACATTCAGCTGCTTCCTGTCAGCCAGCAACTGGTGTGTCTCCTGCACACACACACACACTTTTAATCACATGTATTTAGTTTCACTCATGTTGTTTCTTAATGATTTATGAACTAAAGGTGATGGAGTGATGTGAGGAGGAGGAGTTACACAACACTCAACATATGACTTCCTTCTGAAGCACTCTGAGCTGCACAAACTATTATTATTATTATTAATTATTATTATTGTTGTTTATAACAACTCTCAGACTCTTCACTGTTAAAGTGGAGTCATTTTGTTCTCATGATGCTCTCCTTTAGCATGAAGCTGCAGCTGAAACTCCAGAGCTTCAACATGTGCTTCATTCAGACACTTCACTAATGAGACGAGACTAACAAGATCAGGACAACGATGATAACGAGGCTGAGTGATGGTGACGAGGATGAGCGATGAAGAGGATAACGAGGTTGAGTGATAACGAGGATGAGTGATGACGAGGATGAGTGATGACGAGGATGAGTGATGACGAGGATGAGTAATGACGAGGCTGAGTAATGGTGACGAGGCTGAGTGATGGCGACGAGGCTGAGTGATGACGAGGATGAGTGATGACGAGGATGAGTGATGGTGACGAGGCTGAGTGATGGTGACGAGGCTGAGTGATGGTGACGAGGCTGAGTAATGACGAGGCTGAGTGATAAGGATAACGAGGATGAGTGATGACGAGGCTGAGTGATGATGACAATAACGAGGCTGAGTGATAACAATAACAAGGATGAGTGATGACGAGGAAGAGTGATGACGAGGCTGAGTGATGATAAGGATGACGAGGCTGAGTGATAACGAGGAACAGTGATAATAACGAGGATGAGTAATGACGAAGCTGAGTGACGATGACGAGGCTGAGTGATAATGAGGCTGAGTGATAATGAGGCTGAGTGATGATGATAATGAGGCTGAGTGATAAGGAGATTGAGTGATGATAATGAGGCTGAGTGATGATAATGAGGCTGAGTGATGATAATGAGGCTGAGTGATAATGTGGTTGAGTGATGATAAGGCTGAGTGATGATAATGAGGTTGAGTGATGATAATGAGGCTGAGTGATGATAATGAGGTTGAGTGATGATAAGGAGGTTGAGTGATGATAAGGAGGCTGAGTGATGATAATGAGGTTGAGTGATGATAATGAGGCTGAGTGATGATAATGAGGCTGAGTGATGATAATGAGGCTGAGTGATGATAATGTGGTTGAGTGATGATAAGGCTGAGTGATGATAATGAGGTTGAGTGATGATAATGAGGCTGAGTGATGATGATAATGAGGCTGAGTGATGATGATAAGGAGATTGAGTGATGATAATGAGGCTGAGTGATGATAATGAGGCTGAGTGACGATGATAATGAGGCTGAGTGATGATAAGGAGATTGAGTGATGATAATGAGGCTGAGTGATGATGATAATGAGGCTGAGTGATAAGGAGATTGAGTGATGATAATGAGGCTGAGTGATGATAATGAGGCTGAGTGATGATAATGAGGCTGAGTGATGATGATAATGAGGCTGAGTGATGATAATGAGGTTGAGTGATGATAATGAGGCTGAGTGATGATAATGAGGCTGAGTGACGATGATAATGAGGCTGAGTGATGATAAGGAGATTGAGTGATGATAATGAGGCTGAGTGATGATAAGGAGATTGAGTGATGATAATGAGGCTGAGTGATGATAATGAGGCTGAGTGATGATAATGAGGCTGAGTGATGATAAGGAGATTGAGTGATGATAATGAGGCTGAGTGATAAGGAGATTGAGTGATGATGATAATGAGGCTGAGTGATGATAAGGAGATTGAGTGATGATAATGAGGCTGAGTGATGATAATGAGGCTGAGTGATGATAATGAGGCTGAGTGATGATAAGGAGATTGAGTGATGATAATGAGGCTGAGTGATGATAATGAGGCTGAGTGATGATAAGGAGATTGAGTGATAAGGAGATTGAGTGATGATAATGAGGCTGAGTGATGATGATAATGAGGCTGAGTGATGATAATGAGGCTGAGTGATAAGGAGATTGAGTGATGATAATGAGGCTGAGTGATGATGATAATGAGGCTGAGTGATGATAAGGAGATTGAGTGATGATGATAATGAGGCTGAGTGATGATGATAATGAGGCTGAGTGACGATGATAATGAGGCTGAGTGATGATAATGAGGCTGAGTGATGATGATAATGAGGCTGAGTGATGATAATGAGGCTGAGTGATGATGATAATGAGGCTGAGTGATGATGATGAGACTGAGTGACGATGATAATGAGGCTGAGTGACGATGATAATGAGGCTGAGTGATGATGATAATGAGGCTGAGTGATGATAATGAGGCTGAGTGATGATGAGACTGAGTGACGATGATAATGAGGCTGAGTGACGATGATAATGAGGCTGAGTGACGATGATAATGAGGCTGAGTGATAATGATAATGAGGCTGAGTGATGATAAGGAGATTGAGTGATGATAATGAGGCTGAGTGATGATAATGAGGCTGAGTGATGATGATAATGAGGCTGAGTGATGATAATGAGGCTGAGTGATAAGGAGATTGAGTGATGATAATGAGGCTGAGTGATGATAATGAGGCTGAGTGATGATGATAATGAGGCTGAGTGATGATAATGAGGCTGAGTGATGATAAGGAGATTGAGTGATGATAATGAGGCTGAGTGATGATAATGAGGCTGAGTGATGATAATGAGGCTGAGTGATGATAATGAGGCTGAGTGATGATAATGAGGCTGAGTGATGATGATAATGAGGCTGAGTGATGATAATGAGGCTGAGTGATGATAAGGAGATTGAGTGATGATAATGAGGCTGAGTGATGATAATGAGGCTGAGTGATGATAATGAGGCTGAGTGATGATAATGAGGCTGAGTGATGATAATGAGGCTGAGTGATGATGATAATGAGGTTGAGTGATGATAATGAGGCTGAGTGATGATAATGAGGCTGAGTGATGATAATGAGGCTGAGTGATGATAAGGAGATTGAGTGATGATAATGAGGCTGAGTGATGATAAGGAGATTGAGTGATGATAATGAGGCTGAGTGATGATAATGAGGCTGAGTGATGATAATGAGGCTGAGTGATGATAAGGAGATTGAGTGATGATAATGAGGCTGAGTGATAAGGAGATTGAGTGATGATGATAATGAGGCTGAGTGATGATAAGGAGATTGAGTGATGATAATGAGGCTGAGTGATGATAATGAGGCTGAGTGATGATAATGAGGCTGAGTGATGATAAGGAGATTGAGTGATGATAATGAGGCTGAGTGATGATAATGAGGCTGAGTGATGATAAGGAGATTGAGTGATAAGGAGATTGAGTGATGATAATGAGGCTGAGTGATGATGATAATGAGGCTGAGTGATGATAATGAGGCTGAGTGATAAGGAGATTGAGTGATGATAATGAGGCTGAGTGATGATGATAATGAGGCTGAGTGATGATAAGGAGATTGAGTGATGATGATAATGAGGCTGAGTGATGATAATGAGGCTGAGTGATGATGATAATGAGGCTGAGTGATGATAATGAGGCTGAGTGATGATGATAATGAGGCTGAGTGATGATGATGAGACTGAGTGACGATGATAATGAGGCTGAGTGACGATGATAATGAGGCTGAGTGATGATGATAATGAGGCTGAGTGATGATAATGAGGCTGAGTGATGATGAGACTGAGTGACGATGATAATGAGGCTGAGTGACGATGATAATGAGGCTGAGTGACGATGATAATGAGGCTGAGTGATAATGATAATGAGGCTGAGTGATGATAAGGAGATTGAGTGATGATAATGAGGCTGAGTGATGATAATGAGGCTGAGTGATGATGATAATGAGGCTGAGTGATGATAAGGAGATTGAGTGATGATGATAATGAGGCTGAGTGATGATGATAATGAGGCTGAGTGATGATAATGAGGCTGAGTGATGATGATAATGAGGCTGAGTGATGATAAGGAGATTGAGTGATGATAATGAGGCTGAGTGATTATGATAATGAGGCTGAGTGACGATGATAATGAGGCTGAGTGATGATGATAATGAGGCTGAGTGACGATGATAATGAGGCTGAGTGATGATGATAATGAGGCTGAGTGATGATGATAATGAGGCTGAGTGATGATAATGAGGCTGAGTGATGATGATAATGAGGCTGAGTGATGATGATGAGACTGAGTGACGATGATAATGAGGCTGAGTGACGATGATAATGAGGCTGAGTGATGATGATAATGAGGCTGAGTGATGATGATAATGAGGCTGAGTGACGATGATAATGAGGCTGAGTGACGATGATAATGAGGCTGAGTGACGATGATAATGAGGCTGAGTGACGATGATAATGAGGCTGAGTGACGATGATAATGAGACTGAGTGACGATGATAATGAGGCTGAGTGACGATGATAATGAGGCTGAGTGATAATGATAATGAGGCTGAGTGATAATGATAATGAGGCTGAGTGATAATGATAATGAGGCTGAGTGACGATGATAATGAGGCTGAGTGATGATGATAATGAGGCTGAGTGATGATGATAATGAGGCTGAGTGATGATAATGAGACTGAGTGACGATGATAATGAGGCTGAGTGATGATAAGGAGATTGAGTGATGATAATGAGGCTGAGTGATGATAAGGAGATTGAGTGATGATAATGAGGCTGAGTGATGATAATGAGGCTGAGTGATGATAATGAGGCTGAGTGATGATAAGGAGATTGAGTGATGATAATGAGGCTGAGTGATGATAAGGAGATTGAGTGATGATAATGAGGCTGAGTGATGATAAGGAGATTGAGTGATGATAATGAGGCTGAGTGATGATAATGAGGCTGAGTGATGATAATGAGGCTGAGTGATGATAATGAGGCTGAGTGATAAGGAGATTGAGTGATGATAATGAGGCTGAGTGATGATGATAATGAGGCTGAGTGATGATAATGAGGCTGAGTGATAAGGAGATTGAGTGATGATAATGAGGCTGAGTGATGATAAGGAGATTGAGTGATGATAATGAGGCTGAGTGATGATGATAATGAGGCTGAGTGATGATGATAATGAGGCTGAGTGATGATGATGAGACTGAGTGACGATGATAATGAGGCTGAGTGATGATGATAATGAGGCTGAGTGATGATGATAATGAGGCTGAGTGATGATGATAATGAGGCTGAGTGATGATAATGAGGCTGAGTGATGATGATAATGAGGCTGAGTGATGATGATGATGAGACTGAGTGACGATGATAATGAGGCTGAGTGATGATGATAATGAGGCTGAGTGATGATGATAATGAGGCTGAGTGATGATAATGAGGCTGAGTGATGATGATAATGAGGCTGAGTGATGATGATGATGAGACTGAGTGACGATGATAATGAGGCTGAGTGATGATAATGAGGCTGAGTGATGATGATAATGAGACTGAGTGATGATGATAATGAGGCTGAGTGATGATAATGAGACTGAGTGATGATAAGGAGATTGAGTGATGATAATGAGGCTGAGTGATGATGATAATGAGACTGAGTGATGATGATAATGAGGCTGAGTGATGATGATAATGAGGCTGAGTGATGATAAGGAGATTGAGTGATGATAATGAGGCTGAGTGATGATGATAATGAGACTGAGTGATGATGATAATGAGACTGAGTGACGATGATAATGAGGCTGAGTGATGATAATGAGGCTGAGTGATGATGATAATGAGACTGAGTGATGATGATAATGAGGCTGAGTGATGATGATAATGAGGCTGAGTGATGATAAGGAGATTGAGTGATGATAATGAGGCTGAGTGATGATGATAATGAGACTGAGTGATGATGATAATGAGGCTGAGTGATGATAATGAGGCTGAGTGATGATAATGAGGCTGAGTGATGATGATAATGAGGCTGAGTGATGATAATGAGGCTGAGTGATGATAATGAGGCTGAGTGATGATAAGGAGATTGAGTGATGATGATAATGAGGCTGAGTGATGATAATGAGGCTGAGTGATGATAATGAGGCTGAGTGATGATAATGAGGCTGAGTGATAATGATAATGAGGCTGAGTGATGATAAGGAGATTGAGTGATGATGATAATGAGGCTGAGTGATGATAAGGAGATTGAGTGATGATAATGAGGCTGAGTGATGATGATAATGAGACTGAGTGATGATGATAAGGAGGCTGAGTGATGATAATGAGGCTGAGTGATGATAATGAGGCTGAGTGATGATGATAATGAGGCTGAGTGATGATGATAATGAGGCTGAGTGATGATGATGAGACTGAGTGATGATGATAATGAGGCTGAGTGATGATGATAATGAGACTGAGTGATGATGATAATGAGACTGAGTGATGATGATAATGAGGCTGAGTGATGATGATGAGACTGAGTGATGATAATGAGGCTGAGTGATGATGATAATGAGACTGAGTGATGATGATGAGACTGAGTGATGATAATGAGACTGAGTGATGATGATAATGAGGCTGAGTGATGATGATAATGAGGCTGAGTGATGATGATGAGACTGAGTGATGATGATAATGAGGCTGAGTGATGATGATAATGAGACTGAGTGATGATGATAATGAGACTGAGTGATGATGATGAGACTGAGTGATGATAATGAGGCTGAGTGATGATGATAATGAGGCTGAGTGATGATGATAATGAGGCTGAGTGATGATGATGAGACTGAGTGATGATGATAATGAGGCTGAGTGATGATGATAATGAGACTGAGTGATGATGATAATGAGACTGAGTGATGATGATAATGAGGCTGAGTGATGATGATGAGACTGAGTGATGATAATGAGGCTGAGTGATGATGATAATGAGACTGAGTGATGATGATGAGACTGAGTGATGATAATGAGACTGAGTGATGATGATAATGAGACTGAGTGATGATGATGAGACTGAGTGATGATGATAATGAGACTGAGTGATGATGATAATGAGACTGAGTGATGATGATGAGACTGAGTGATGATAATGAGGCTGAGTGATGATGATAATGAGACTGAGTGATGATGATGAGACTGAGTGATGATAATGAGACTGAGTGATGATGATGAGACTGAGTGATGATGATAATGAGACTGAGTGATGATGATAATGAGACTGAGTGATGATGATGAGACTGAGTGATGATGATAATGAGACTGAGTGATGATGAGACTGAGTGATGATGATAATGAGACTGAGTGATGATGATGAGACTGAGTGATGATAATGAGGCTGAGTGATGATAATGAGGCTGAGTGATGATGATAATGAGGCTGAGTGATGATGATGAGACTGAGTGATGATGATAATGAGACTGAGTGATGATGATAATGAGGCTGAGTGATGATGATAATGAGACTGAGTGATGATAACGATAACAAGGCTGAGTGATAACGAGGATGAGTGATGAGGATAATGAGGATGAGTGATAATATTAAGAATGAGTGATGATGACGAGGATGAGGGATGATGATGAGGCTGAGTGATGATAACGATAACGAGGATGAGTGATAAGGATTCTCAGCTTCCTGTTTGTGGAGTTTAGGGCTGAGGCGTCTCTCTGACTTGATTCACAGAAACATTAGTGTGATGAAGGTTATCTACAGGAACCAGCTGAATGAACAACAACAAAGGCGGAAAAGACGACAAAACGGAGGAGAGGAGAAGAGGGCATGCAGAATGAGAGAACAAAGAGTGGAGAGGAGAATTCAATTCAATTTATTTGTATAGCGCCTTTTACAATGAACATTGTCTCAAAGCAGCTTTACAAAAGAAGAGAAACAGAGAAAGGGGAGGGGAAAAATGAAAATAAAAAAATATATATAAAAAAAACTAAACTAGAAAGAATAAATTATTAAATTTAATTATTAAACTATTTTATCCCTAATGAAAAGCCTGTGGTGACGGAGGCAAGAAAAACTCCCTGAGGTGATCTGAGGAAGAAACCTTGAGAGGAACCAGGCTCAGAAGGGAACCCATCCTCATTTGGGTGACACTAATCAGTTACAGTTACATTATTTACTGTTTAATGTCCTTTCTACAACAGCAGAAAGAACGAGAGCAGAGGAGGAAGGAGAAAGGAAGAGGGATGAGGAGATGAGAATACACTGGACTTTAATTCACTGGTCAGGTGAAGAACAACTCCCAGTTTAAAAGGTCTGGTGGACAAACTGAAGGAAGAATCACCACCAGACTGGACCTCACACAATCACACACTAACACACAAACATACACACATCTTACACAATCACACTGTGTGTTTGTGTATGTTTGTGTGTTAGTGTGTGATTGTGTAAAAACACTCCTTAATATCATGAATAAATTTGTAATCAGTGTGATAAATGAGGTGTGTGTGTGTGTCTGTGTGTTAAGTGGCATCATGTTAACCTCTTAATGATTGGTTAATGGCGTCTATATGGTGATGAAGCTCTCACCTGATTGGCCAGACCCTGGAAGAGAGCGCGGGTGATGTTCAGCAGATTGACTGACCCCTCCACTTTAGCGTACATGTCCTTAATCCCGATCAGTTTACACAGAGTTATTACTGCCCTGTGACAGTGCAGTCCGTATCCTACACACACACACACGTTAATACATTACAATTTAACACTACTACTAAACATTTATTAATAATAATAATAATAATAATAATAATAACAACAATAACAACAACAATAACACCACCACTACCTTCATTCTGTTTTTTCATGCGCAGTGTGGTTCTCTTGAAGGTCGACTCAATATCATGATAAACTGTAACAGAAGAAAAACACACACACGTCACAGAGTGTACACAAACACACCTTACGCTCACCTTACACCTGTCTGATGTCCCACACACACACACACACACGACTTACTGGTGTGGTCGTTGTATCTCTCGATGTAGTAGAGGTAGTGCATGGCTCTGTTCTTGGCCTGAAAATAACAAAAGATTTATAACATAACAGAATGCTGCTCTCTGATTGGTTGACAGGTCTCCTGATGGTCTCCTAATTGTCTCCTAATAATCTCCTCATGGTCTCCTAATAGTCTCCTGATGGTCTCCTGATGGTCTCCTAATAATCTCCTCATGGTCTCCTAATTGTCTCCTGATGGTCTCCTAATTGTCTCCTAATAATCTCCTCATTGTCTCCTAATTGTCTCCCGACGGTCTCCTAATTGTCTCCTGACGGTCTCCTAATTGTCTCCTGATGGTCTCCTAATTGTCTCCCGACGGTCTCCTAATTGTCTCCCGATGGTCTCCTAATTGTCTCCTGACGGTCTCCTAATTGTCTCCTGACGGTCTCCTAATTGTCTCCTGATGGTCTCCTAATTGTCTCCCGACGGTCTCCTAATTGTCTCCCGACGGTCTCCTAATTGTCTCCCGACGGTCTCCTAATTGTCTCCCGACGGTCTCCTAATTGTCTCCCGACGGTCTCCTAATTGTCTCCTGATGGTCTCCTAATTGTCTCCTGATGATCTTTTGAAGGTGTTTGGATCATAGACCCAGTCACTAAACAATCGAACCCTCAGACCCTAAATACCCCCGGGGTGATCTTCACCTCCTGATATAAACCTTCTCCAGGGAAGAAATGACTACATGTAGAACATCTCTAGTGGTGTTGTGTGTAGATGTTGTTGTGGTCAGTGAGGTTGTGTGTGTGTGTGTGTGTGTGTGTGTAAGGAGCACACAACTGAACTGAAGGAGGTGATCTTTCCCTCGACTACATTCAACAAAAACCACAAGGAGTTTTTTTGTGCATTTCTTCATCTCTCTGAAATTCTTGAGTTTCTCTTTACACCACTGACTTCTGAACACACTGTGTGTGTGTGTGTGTGTGTGTGTGTGTGTGTGTGTGTGTGTGTATACTTACCTTCCTCAGGGCTGTGGTTCTGTCTGTGGCTTTTCCCAAAGCAAAGCCTGTAAACACAACAGCATGTTAAACATACACACAAACAAAGACCAAAGACGAGAGAGAGAGACAGACAGGCAAAGACAGAGAGAGAGAGAGAGAGAGAGAGAGAGAGAGACAGACAGGCAAAGACAGAGAGAGAGAGAGAGAGAGAGAGAGAGACAGACAGGCAAAGACAGAGAGAGAGAGAGAGAGAGAGACAGACAGACAGGCAAAGACAAAGTCAGACAGACAGAGAGAGAGAGAGACAAAGACAGAGACAGACAGAGAGAGAGAGACAAAGACAGAGACAGACAGAGAGAGAGAGACAAAGACAGAGACAGACAGAGAGAGAGAGACAAAGACAGAGACAGACAGGTAAATCTTCAATGCATGTTATCACTCACCTGCAGCTCCGTTACCGTTGCCCACGGCGACAAGGGCGCTGATCGACCTTTTC
The DNA here is from genome assembly GCF_019097595.1 of Hemibagrus wyckioides. Classification (NCBI taxonomy): domain Eukaryota; kingdom Metazoa; phylum Chordata; class Actinopteri; order Siluriformes; family Bagridae; genus Hemibagrus; species Hemibagrus wyckioides. Next base: position 30,547,547 of record NC_080718.1, on the reverse strand, counting down.
CTGCCCTCTTTGGCAGTCATGTTGAACACACTCTTTACCTGTCAATCAACACACACACACACACACACACACACACACAGAGTGTAAAGATTAGGGTTAAGTGCAGTGAAGAGTGTGAGGTGTAACACTGACTCTTGACCACCAGGGAGCAGTGTGACTCCACCAAGTGACCTGAGAGAGCTGCAGCACGTGAGTCAGATATTGCAGTGTCTCTCACACACACACACAAAAAAACTGCCTGTCTTATGCAAAACAAAACATTAAAATAAAATAATAATGATAATAATAATAATAATTGAATAAAGATTTAATTTCTATACAAATAGACGCACAAAGAACACCTGAATGCATGTTTTTGTGTATGAGAGAGAGAGAGAGAGAGAGAGAGAGAGAGAGAGAGAGAGAGTGTGTGTGTGTGTGTGTGTGTGTGTGTGTATTAAAGAGCAAGACATGAATCAATAGCGGTCTCTCCCTATGCATTATTAAATATCTGCTTGACTGAGTGATATGACCAACACATTAATCTGTGTGTATGAGAGCGAGAGTGTGTGTGTGTGTGTGTGTATGAGAGCGAGAGTGTGTGTGTGTGTGTGTGTATGAGAGCGAGAGTGTGTGTGTGTGTATATGAGAGCGAGAGAGTGTGTGTGTGTGTATGAGAGCGAGAGTGTGTGTGTGTGTGTATGAGAGCGAGAGAGTGTGTGTGTGTGTATGAGAGCGAGAGAGTGTGTGTGTGTGTGTGTATGAGAGCGAGAGTGTGTGTGTACGAGAGCGAGAGTGTGTGTGTGTGTGTATGAGAGCGAGAGTGTGTGTGTGTGTGTGTATGAGAGCGAGAGTGTGTGTGTGTGTGTGTATGAGAGCGAGAGTGTGTGTGTGTGTGTGTATGAGAGCGAGAGAGTGTGTGTGTGTGTGTATGAGAGCGAGAGAGTGTGTGTGTGTGTATGAGAGCGAGAGTGTGTGTGTGTGTGTATGAGAGCGAGAGTGTGTGTGTGTGTGTATGAGAGCGAGAGTGTGTGTGTGTGTGTGTGTGTGTATGAGAGCGA
>NC_080718.1:30491507-30536507 GCF_019097595.1 Hemibagrus wyckioides | reverse complement strand
AACCCAAAAACCCAGAGTGGACTGCCAAGAACTAACAGCTAATCAGCTAACAGCTACTTAAAAAAACTCCCATCATATTTATACTGTATTACTGAAATCATCTGTGTCTTCCAGGAGAGGATGACCTCAACCTCGAGAAAAAAATCAACCTCGAGAAAAACATCAACCTCAGTTCTAAAGAGCAGAAGATGGGACTGTACCCTGAGAGCGAGTCAGAGTGTCCTGAGTCTGCCTTTAGTCAGAAAAACATACAATCTGCAGACATTAAAACCACAGGAGCAGAGCTTCAGGTGAGAAAACCAGGAAAAATCCTACACTAAGTCATACATGAAGAGGATGAGGATGAGGAAGAGGAAGAGGAAGAGGATAAAGTCTTCAGACATCAGCTTCAGTGCAGTAAAGATACAGACACAGAGTGCAGAAGCCTCAGACTCTGGAGGCGTTTTGGCCAAACAAGATGTAGACTTTCTGTTTAGAGGAAAAGTCTACAGAGGACCCCCCACCCCACCCCACCCCACCCACACACTTGTTTTTTTCCCTCTCTGTCCGTCTCTCTGTGCTGGCAGTAAAACTCCATGTCCTTGGCAAAGTGTCTGCAGCTTCCTGGAAGCCTCTGATTTAATTAATGCACCTTTATAAGTGGACAGGAGTTCTAACAGCACTTTGTCACTTACTCTGTGTGTGTGTGTGTGTGTGTGTGAGAGAGATTATAACACTGCATGAGATATTATTATTACTGACATTAAAATTGACATGGATCCTGAATCATCATCGTACACTGTTCAGTGTAAACGAGTACACCCGCTTTAAAAAGTAATAATTTAAACAGTATCTCAATGAACACAAAAACAATCTCCAAAATGTTGACAAGACTAAGTTTCATATAACATCTGTATAACATCTGTTTAACTTGGAACGTGAAAGTAAGGTTAATAATATAACTTAGAGAACACATTTTTCAGTTTTAGTCAAATTAGGGTGATGCAAAAATGAGTACACCCCACAACAAAAACTACTACACACATCACACTACACATCACTACACCACTAGCATAGCCAGGAATCACAATGTGGGTGGGCCCAGAGAAAATTGGGCGGGCCTAGCCTAAAATGCATCTTTTATCAAAATAAGCCAACATAACTACACCTGCTTGAATGCAAACCACCATTTAAATCAGAGCATTAGCCTGTATGTCATCGTAAGCAATGTTAAGAACATAACAATAAGAACAGCATGAGCACGGTGGCCACACCACACACACACACACGTGCGCGCACATCTGACTGACACGCCGCAACACCATTATCAAATCAGCAGGACAGTATCGGGCAGTATGTAAACTGTCAGATATATGGCTCAACGGCCATATAAACCACATGAAATGAACAACAATGACTATACAACTACATAGTAGGAAAATGTAGACTGGCTTACTTTTACACTGGTGTGTAGAGGAGGTACACAATGGAGAATAAAGTGCTGCTGGTGATGGAGTAAAAGGTGAATGAACACTAGCAGAGCTCCTTACTACTCGAGCTTCACGGCTCCTGAACATCGGAATTATTTCCTCCTCCGGCTGCACACAGCGTCTTTTTGACACAAACTTTAGTAAGGTGCTCTGTTTCATTTTAGTTTAATGTGAAAATAAACTTCAGTGACCCTCTGTGAAATGTGCTCGGTGTGGAGGGAGAGGGGCGGCATGAGCATAGAGACGTTTCATTCTTCCTCGAAACCAGAGGGCGCTCTCGCGCAGAAAGTACAAAAATTGACTCATAGAAGTAACATATGACGTGCCAAAAAACCTAATACGGACAAAGGCATGTATAAAGGCATCCAGCAATCGCCGTAGTCAAAGCAATCTTTTCTGTAGCAAGCAACTGACTGGGTGGGCCTGACTGACAGGTGGCCCAACCATAGCTACACATCACTACGCTACACATCACTACACTACACTACACATCACTACGCTACACATCACTACGCTACACATCACTACGCTACACTACACATCACTACACATCACTACGCTACACATCACTACACATCACTACGCTACACATCACTACGCTACACTACACATCACTACACATCACTACGCTACACATCACTACGCTACACATCACTACACATCACTACGCTACACTACACATCACTACACATCACTACGCTACACATCACTACACATCACTACGCTACACTACACATCACTACGCTACACATCACTACGCTACACATCACTACACATCACTACGCTACACATCACTACACATCACTACGCTACACTACACATCACTACGCTACACTACACATCACTACACATCACTACGCTACACATCACTACACTACACATCACTACACTACACATCACTACACATCACATCACTACACATCACTACACTACACATCACTACACACCACTACACACTACACATCACTACACTACACATCACTACACATCACTACACTACACATCACTACACTACACATCACTACACTACACATCACTACACATCACTACACTACACATCACTACACATCACTACACTACACATCACTACACATCACTACACTACACATCACTACACTACACATCACTACACATCACTACACTACACATCACTACACTACACATCACTACACATCACTACACTACACATCACTACACATCACTACACTACACATCACTACACTACACATCACTACACATCACTACACATCACTACACTACACATCACTACACATCACTACACTACACATCACTACACTACACATCACTACACTACACATCACTACACATCACTACACACTACACATCACTACACACTACACATCACTACACACTACACATCACTACACTACACATCACTACACTACACATCACTACACACCACTACACACTACACATCACTACACTACACATCACTACACTACACATCACTACACATCACTACACACTACACATCACTACACTACACATCACTACACTACACATCACTACACATCACTACACACTACACATCACTACACTACACATCACTACACTACACATCACTACACATCACTACACACTACACTACACATCACTACACATCACTACACTACACTACACATCACTACACACTACACTACACATCACTACACTACACTACACATCACTACACATCACTACACTACACATCACTACACATCACTACACATCACTACACTACACATCACTACACATCACTACACACTACACATCACTACACATCACTACACACTACACATCACTACACTACACATCACTACACTACACATCACTACACATCACTACACACTACACATCACTACACTACACATCACTACACATCACTACACTACACTACACATCACTACACATCACTACACACTACACATCACTACACTACACATCACTACACTACACATCACTACACATCACTACACACTACACATCACTACACTACACATCACTACACTACACTACACATCACTACACATCACTACACATCACTACACATCACATCACTACACATCACATCACTACACTACACATCACTACACTACACATCACTACACATCACTACACACTACACATCACTACACACTACACATCACTACACTACACATCACTACACATCACTACACTACACATCACTACACACCACTACACACTACACATCACTACACTACACATCACTACACATCACTACACACTACACATCACTACACTACACATCACTACACATCACTACACACTACACATCACTACACACTACACATCACTACACACTACACATCACTACACTACACATCACTACACATCACTACACTACACATCACTACACATCACATCACTACACTACACATCACTACACTACACTACACATCACTACACTACACTACACATCACTACACTACACTACACATCACTACACATCACTACACACTACACATCACTACACACCACTACACTACACATCACTACACTACACATCACTACACTACACATCACTACACATCACTACACACTACACATCACTACACATCACTACACTACACTACACATCACTACACACTACACATCACTACACTACACATCACTACACATCACTACACTACACTACACATCACTACACACTACACATCACTACACTACACATCACTACACATCACTACACTACACTACACATCACTACACACTACACATCACTACACTACACATCACTACACATCACTACACACTACACTACACATCACTACACATCACTACACTACACATCACTACACATCACTACACACTACACATCACTACACTACACATCACTACACACTACACTACACATCACTACACATCACTACACTACACATCACTACACATCACTACACACTACACATCACTACACTACACATCACTACACATCACTACACACTACACTACACATCACTACACATCACTACACTACACATCACTACACATCACTACACTACACATCACTACACACTACACATCACTACACTACACATCACTACACTACACTACACTACACATCACTACACATCACTACACATCACTACACACTACACATCACTACACTACACATCACTACACTACACTACACATCACTACACATCACTACACACTACACTACACATCACTACACTACACTACACATCACTACACACTACACATCACTACACATCACTACACATCACTACACATCACTACACACTACACATCACTACACTACACTACACTACACTACACTACACTACACATCACTACACATCACTACACACTACACATCACTACACTACACATCACTACACACTACACTACACATCACTACACATCACTACACTACACATCACTACACATCACTACACACTACACATCACTACACTACACATCACTACACATCACTACACACTACACTACACATCACTACACATCACTACACTACACATCACTACACATCACTACACTACACATCACTACACACTACACATCACTACACTACACATCACTACACACTACACATCACTACACTACACTACACTACACATCACTACACATCACTACACATCACTACACACTACACATCACTACACTACACATCACTACACTACACTACACATCACTACACATCACTACACACTACACTACACATCACTACACTACACTACACATCACTACACATCACTACACACTACACATCACTACACTACACTACACTACACTACACATCACTACACATCACTACACATCACTACACACTACACATCACTACACTACACTACACTACACTACACTACACTACACATCACTACACATCACTACACACTACACATCACTACACTACACTACACTACACATCACTACACATCACTACACTACACTACACTACACATCACTACACATCACTACACTACACTACACTACACTACACATCACTACACATCACTACACATCACTACACACTACACATCACTACACTACACTACACTACACTACACTACACTACACTACACTACACATCACTACACATCACTACACACTACACATCACTACACTACACTACACTACACATCACTACACATCACTACACTACACTACACTACACTACACTACACTACACATCACTACACATCACTACACTACACTACACTACACATCACTACACATCACTACACTACACTACACTACACTACACTACACATCACTACACATCACTACACATCACTACACACTACACATCACTACACTACACTACACTACACTACACATCACTACACATCACTACACTACACTACACTACACATCACTACACATCACTACACACTACACATCACTACACTACACATCACTACACTACACATCACATCACTACACATCACTACACACTACACATCACTACACTACACATCACTACACATCACTACACATCACTACACTACACATCACTACACTACACATCACTACACTACACATCACTACACTACACTACACATCAGATGTGTACCTATCAGTCTCAGTGAAGGAGGCGTGGCCTATGTATCTGTCAGTCTGGGTGAAGGAGGTGTGACCTGTGTATCTGTCAGTCTGGGTGAAGGAGGCGTGGCCTGTGTATCTGTCAGTCTGGGTGAAGGAGGCGTGGCCTGTGTATCTGTCAGTCTGAGTGAAGGAGGCGTGGCCTGTGTATCTGTCAGTCTGAGTGAAGGAGGCGTGGCCTGTGTATCTGTCAGTCTGAGTGAAGGAGGCGTGGCCTGTGTATCTGTCAGTCTGAGTGAAGGAGGCGTGGCCTGTGTATCTGTCAGTCTGAGTGAAGGAGGCGTGGCCTGTGTATCTGTCAGTCTGGGTGAAGGAGGCGTGGCCTGTGTATCTGTCAGTCTGGGTGAAGGAGGCGTGGCCTGTGTATCTGTCAGTCTGGGTGAAGGAGGCGTGGCCTGTGTATCTGTCAGTCTGGGTGAAGGAGGCATGGCCTGTGTATCTGTCAGTCTGGGTGAAGGAGGCGTGGCCTGTGTATCTGTCAGTCTGGGTGAAGGAGGCGTGGCCTGTGTATCTGTCAGTCTGGGTGAAGGAGGCGTGGCCTGTGTATCTGTCAGTCTGAGTGAAGGAGGCGTGGCCTGTGAGAGCTGAGAGTGTATGTGAGGAATAAAACACCAGAGAAGAACACTGTACCTGAGGAGGTAAACAGGAATTATACACACACACACACACACACACACACACACACACACACACACACACACACAGTGTATTCACTCACCTCAATAACTCTGCAGTCAAAATCCTCATATGTTTCTAAGAAAATATAAAAACACAATTTTTCAAATTTTTAATACAATCACGTGTGTGTGTGTGTGTGTGTTCCTGGAAAAAAAAAAAGAAAGAAAAAAGACAGGAATATTGCTTGGACTTCAGTGGGCTTGTTGCCACGGCGACCCAAAGGCAAGGGCACATTAGAGGGAATCTGAGATTTACACTCCATCACCACCATGACTAGGGCTGTGTGTGTGTGTGTGTGTGTGTGTGTGAGAGAAATGAGCATGTTTGTGTGAGTATGATTTTGTGTGTGTGGTTTATTGCACATCACTAATTTCACAAACTACATCAATTAAACCAAGCTGTGTACACACCCACACCCACACACACACCTCCGTTCGGTCCCGGGTCTGGGTGTCCGAGACTGATCCCTCCCCAGCAGTTTCCTGACCAGCCCCTCTCTCTCTTTATCTTCATCTTCCTCTTCCTGTCCCACTCGTCCCTCTGACGCTCAAGCTCTGCCCTCAGCTCCTGCTGCTCCGCCTCTCCTCGTTTAGAGAAGGACTGGATGGTTCCACCTTTAATTATAGGAACATTCAGACCCGGCCAGAGGAACCCATCACGACCTGTAAGATTACAAGGAGGAGGAAGAAGAGAAGACTGATTTATTGATTCAGTGATTCATTAACTCATCAATTCATCAGTCTTTGTTTAAATGATTCATTGATTCATTAATTGATTCATCTCAAACACATCAGGCAGGACAGAGGCAAAACAGAAGCAAATACGTTGGTCAGAATGTGAGTGTCAGTGTGTGTCAGTGTGTATGTGTGTGTGTGTGGTGTTGTGTGTGTGTGTTACCCTCTCCGATGTTCTGTCCTCGATTCAGGTCTTTCTTCAGTTTGCGTTTGGTTCTTTTCCCTCGACCTTTCCTGGATCCAGCGCCGCTCTCGGCTAACACACCACGCCACAGCTCATCTGCAGTCACTGTCACACACACACACACACACACACACACACACACACACACACACACACACACACAGCGATATAATGAGCTGATGTTACGGTTCATTAATGATTCTCTAATGTCTCTTAAAACACGTCTATGTATAAAATACTATTTATCATCTGTTTTTTTTTGCTAATAATGGCAAATCTTACACACACATGACAGACAACTGTTTCCCCACTGGTCTGATGTTCCCCAGTAGAACCCGCTCAGAACACTAACAAGCTAATGAGTTCATCAGAACATGATCAAAGTAAAAAGGAGAACTCTTTATTTTAGATGTAAAGAACCCACTGTGTACTAAAGGAACCCTTAAAGAATCCTTTCATAAGCATGTATAAGAGTTAATAGCACACACTCAGAGAAAGGGCCTCTTTAAGGGTTCCTTCAGTATGCAGTGGGTTCTTTAAGGGTTCCTTCAGTATGCAGTGGGTTCTTTAAGGGTTCCTTTAGTACGCAGTGGGTTCTTTAAGGGTTCTTCGTATCATTTCTTTCCTATTTAAGAGTTTATTAAGTAATAAATTAGTTCTCCTTGTAGAAGTTCCTAGAGTTCTATAATCGTTAAGGGTTCCGATTGTCCTGTAAGGGCTCTGCATGGAAGGGAAACACATTACTGTAGGGTTCTTGCTAGAACCATTAAGATGATGAGTTGATGGATGAACGTGAGTGTGAGTGCAGTGATGTTTTGCAGTTATGTGATGAGGTGAAAGGTCACACAGTGCTTACGCTTGGTGAAGAAGCTGGAATGACGAGTCTGAGTCCAGGTAGCCGGAGACGCCAGAACCACAGCCGCAGAACAGACCGGAGATCCACTGGACCGAGTCACAGAGGAGAGACCAGAACCTCCTAATGTTCTAACACCTGTAACACACACACACTTTATACAGATCTCAGAACACTCAGATCTAATCGAACACTCGGCTGAGATTTCAGAGTGGAGTTCTTCACACAGCACTGACACTACACACATCAGACCTCAGAGCTGAGTCTGGTCACTCACACACACACACACACAGGAGCGGAGTTTGTCTAAAACAGGGCGTGTCTCAGTTACACTTTCTTTCTGAACTAGTTTCTGAGGAGCAGAGTGAAGTCCAGTGCCACCACCTGACAGTCTGATGGAGCTACAACACATCACTCTGATATTAATGATCTGACTAAACACAGGAATAAAGGGACTTAGGAATAAAGACCAGAACAGTAGATGTAGAGGGCAGTGTGTTCCTGGTGTAGTGTACTTACAGCAGGAGTCCCTCTGCTTTACTTTGAATCCTTTTGGATATTTTATTGCACTACACGATGTAGACTTTCTATCAGAACATGTGTATTACATGTATACAGGACAACACACTGTCCTGCACTGTGTATTCTGACCCCTTTCTATCAGAACCAGCATTAACTTCTTCAGCAGTCTGATCAACAGTAGCTCATCTGTTGGATCGGATCACACGGTCCAGCCTTCTCTCCCCACGTGCATCAATAAGCCTTGACCGCCCATGACCCTGTCTCCGGTTCACCACTGTTCCTTCCTTGGACTACTTTTGATAGACACTGACCACTGCAGACCGGGAACACCTTTATTGTGTACAAACCATCTACACCCTTTCATGGAAACAGTATTCCCTGATGGCTGTGGTCTCTTTCAGCAGGATAATGCACCGTGCCGCAAAGCAGAAATGGTTCAGGAATGGTTTGATGACCACAACAACCAGTTTGAGGTGTTGACTCCGCCTCCAAATTCCCCAGATCTCAATCATCTGTGGGATGTTCTGGACAAACAAGTGGATGGATGGGCCATGGAGGACTCACCTCGGAACTTACAGGGATCTAGTCCAAGCCACGACAGGTCAGGGCTGTTTTAGCAGCAAAAGTATATTAAACTATATTAGGCAGGTGGTCATAATGTTATGGCTGATCAGTGCATAAAGATGTTTCATAGATAGAGAGAGCGAGAGGGGGGGAGAGCGAGAGGGGGGGAGCGAGAGAGAGGGGGAGAGCGAGAGAGGGGGGGGCGAGAGGGGGGGGGGCGAGAGAGAGGGGGAGAGCGAGAGAGGGGGGGGCGAGGGGGGGGCGAGGGGGGGGCGAGGGGGGGCGAGGGGGGGGGCGAGAGAGAGGGGGAGAGCGAGAGAGGGGGGGGGGCGAGAGAGGGGGGGGGGGCGAGAGAAATCTGATCCCGGTGGTATGTAGATTACTTAGTTATTCTCACGTCATAACGCTACACTGAATGTCAAGCTTACACCGCGCATGCGCAAGAGGGACCTCTAACACACGTCCCGAAACTGCGCCAAACCTCTCCATACAGCTCTCTACCTGCATATAAACACGCTGTTTATACTCCATCATCACTCGGAGATTTAAACCGGTAAACTTAATAAAAGCACTGCGTTAAAACTCACCTGCTAATGATACACGGAGGACACAGCTCAGCCGAGCGGCCGCCGCCATCTTGGAACTCTGAAAAGGCCCCAAATAGCACAACAAGTAAGGCGAGGAAAATGCCTGTCCAAAATACACATCAAGTAATCTGGCTAAAAAATCTATAAAAAATAATATATCCTATCTAATCTATCATGCTTGTTGGAGGAAAGATAAAACGATTTTTAAAATTGTAATTGTAAGAAAAACGTATGAATATAATGTATTTTGCTACTCTGAAGAAAGTGCATGGTCCAGACATTAAATAAAATCAAACTAAATAAAAGAACAGACACTAAGACTTTAAACACGGGTTTGAATTAAACTTGTTTGTTGTTTACATTTCTTTTTTACTTCCGGTCTCTGCAGGATTCTGTTCAAGCCTCAAAAACATCCTCCAGTACAAACAGGGCAGATTTAATGCTTTCAGAGTGCTAAATGACCTCTCCGTTCCTCCACAGGACTGACCACAGTGTGTGTGTGACAGACTTTATTAGACAGTTAGACAAAACTTTATTTAAACAAGTCACATATCATAAAAATCAGTGACTTAATAAATAAATATGTATTAAAATAATGTCAATAAATGAGTTTAAACACAGGTGATGATTAGTTTAGTTCTGCTGCAAAGTTAAGTTTCCCTTCTGCTACAGAGCACAAAACATTCTCCCAACACCACACACATCTAAACACATCCAACTCATTCATACTTTTATAAAAATTAAAATCAATTAAAACTCTTTATTTCATCAGAATTCTTATGGCTTCACAGTCAGTGCTTTGTGCAATTTGGTTTTTCCGGCTCAGGTATATCGCCATTTTGGCCTGACCAAATATAAAATTGATCAGTTGGCACCTGAACTGGTGTTTCCTGATGTACTTAAAACCAGAAATAAAACACTGAAAAGTAAAAACAACATTAAAAGACCTTAAAATGCTCCATAAAAACACAAACAGTGACTGTAACCTGGAGCAGTGAATAAAAGCATGAAAAACTGTTTCTCTCTGTGAACAAAAAGGACAATCATGTGCAACATCAGGGTTTAAAACAGAAATAAAAGAGTTCACAGAGATAATACAGTGTAAAATCCTCCATTGGAGGTCGGCAGCTTTTTTAGTTAACGGTGGTTTATACAGTGCGTCCACTCTGGTTTAAAATCATCAGTAAAACCATGTACACTTCTCCATGGGGTGTCCACCCTCCCACTCAGCTTCTTCTTATTTAAAACCTTTACACACGCTCTGTAGAGCAGCTTCCCCGACACTGACCCAAAGTCCATCTCCCCTTCACCCCGGCACTCCAGGAGGGGGCCTGCACACCCGTCAAGGGCAGGAGAGATGTTCAGCATTTTTGCATGCATTAAAAACAACGCTCTCTCCAGCCCCAGTCCTTGAACTGTTCGTAATAATCCACTGGCTGCTGCTCTCCATACTAAGTCTCTGAGTCCAGTGAGGAGTCTCTGGATGAACTGGAGGCGGAAGGCTGCGGCTCTGCTGGACAGCTGGACCAGCCCCTGTCCTCCTTCTTCTTTGGGCAGGTGGAGAACACTCTGTGGAATCCAGTGTAGACTGTCCCAGAAGAAGTCCACCAGCAGGGCCTGGATGTTTGCCAGCAGGTTCGGCGGCGGATCCACGCATGCCAGCTCGTGCCAGAGGGACGACGCGGCGAGGTTGTTGATGACCAGCGTTCGCCCCCTATAGGACATCTTTGGAACCAGCCGCTTCCTCCTGCTCAGTCTGCCCTTCACGTGCTCTACAGAACCTTCCCAGTTTTTACTTAAAAACTCATTGTTCCCCAGGTAGACACCCAAGTATTTAAAACCACCTCTTTTCCATGCTAAGCCTCCTGGTAGTGACAGTTGCCCACCTCCCCACCCCCCAACTAAAATGGCTTCACTCTTTGATCAGTTAATGTGATGCACACAAATCGGGTGACCACATTTGTGTTTTTTTTCGTAGTAAATGGATGAAAGGTATGTGCTGTTTATTTATTTATTTGTTTTGCTAACTCCAAAAGGGCAAAAGATAGCTTATGACACAGAAATAATTTTTATATTTATTTCGGAGAGAGAAAACGAGTGATAAATTAAATAAATTTAGTTTATTAGCAACCGGAAGAGCGGGACCGCTATTATCAGGAAGTGGCGCTCCGGGATGTATCTAGGTGTCCGCCCCCTCTTCAAAATGCAATTTGGAAAGAGAAACAAGCGGTTCGTGTCTTCCTTCCTGTGAACATTTCACCTGTTTTTCATGTTCAACCCGGTCAAAAGCCTTTTCCTGATCTAGAGAAATCAGACCAGTCTTTAAGCCCAATAGCCTGGAGACGTCCAAAATGTCACGAATTAAATACACGTTATCGAATATGGACCTATCAGGCACACAGTACGTCTGGTCCTGGTGAATGAGCTGCTCCATTACCTTAGTCAGTCTCGAGGCTAATGCTTTTGAGAGCAGCTTGCAGTCAGTGCACAGTAGTGAGACCGGGCACCAGTTTTTCAGGTGGGTCAGGTCTCCCTTCTTCGGTAGCAGGGTCAGGACGGCCCTCCTGCAGCTCAACGGGAGTTCGCCTCTCCGTACGCTATTTTCCCTATTTTTCCCTATACTTCTTAACCATCCCCTATCTTTCATGTCCACACATTTTCTTTTTTTTTACTCTTTCCTCTTTTATGTAAGACAGTCGTAAAAAGCATTTCACTACACGTCGTACTAGGTATGATTTCGTATGTGACAAATAAAATTTGAATTTGAATTTGTGCTGTAATGTCTAACAGGTCGTTCATTTTGGCTCTTTTATTTTTGAGGGCTTCAACATGCCCTCGATTTCCAGTGGCCTCCAAACACTGGAGCTCCACTATTTCTATCTCCAGAGCTTTCAGAGATCTAACAATGTCTCTTGTGACATTGAGAGTGTACTGTTGACAGAATTCTTTGACTTGCGTTTTAATCACATCCCACCACAGCTGAAGTGAACTAAAAGCTGCCTTCTCATGTTTAAAACAATTCCATAAATAAATAAAAGACTCTCTAAAATTAGCATCTTCTAAAAGAGCAGTGTTAAAATGCCAGTAGGCACTCCTAGGTTTAACCTTCTCTTTAGTAATAGTACACTGGACCATGCTGTGGTCAGAGATACCTGCTGGAACAATAAAACACTTTGTAAAAAACGTCAGCTGATGCTTAAAACCATTAAAACGATCTAATCTCGCCAGGGAGAGTGTGTTGTCTATGGCATGGGCCCACGTGTACTGTCTCTTGTTCTTATTAAAAGTTCTCCATATGTCGCTCAACTCGTGGGCCTCCACCATCTCCCACAGACGCTTACGGGAAGCCATGTGAGGTTCTGTGTGGTTCCGGTCTAAAATATCTGTAGCACAGTTAAAATCACCACCCAGAATTAAAATTTCTGCAGTGTTGCAGTCAGCAATGACATTGTTCAGAGTATCTAAAAACATCATCCTCTCCACTGCACTGGTGGGAGTGTACACACAGATAAAAACTAAAACCTCATTCTCATAAAAAGTTTTCACTTTTAAAAGCCTCCCATTTAAAAATTCTTCAACTGAATAAGAACAAGGAATAAAACTGTGAGTAAAGAGCAAGGCGACTTCACCACTGAGTGTTGTGTTATGGCTTAAAATCACCAACCCATCCCACTCCTTCACCCAATCAGCAGCATTGCTGGTATCACTGTGGGTTTCTTGCAGCATGACAACGTCAATGTGCTTCTGCTTTAAAACTTCATACAGTTTAGCTCTCTTATTCTGCTCTCTTGCTCCATTAATATTTAAACTCGCAATATTCACTCCTTTCATTAAAATAAATAAAATAAATAAAATTAAACAGAGGGTAAAAACCACTCTAAAATAAAACACACCACACATCAGTCATCATCAGAGTTTTCCCGGTTCGTTCTAGTGATCAGTTTCTTCAGACGGAATATTTCAACATTAATAAACGCACCTTCTCTTCTGAAGAACTTCACGTCATGAATGAACTGTTTACGGTCCGGGAAAAACTCTTCTAATGCACCATTCTTCTGCCATTTGGTGTTCCTTAAAAACTCTTTAATATCATCAGCGCTGTACACCACATTACTCTGTTCCTCCTGAGAATCGAACATTAAAACAGAGTCTGACATGCAGTCATCACTGTCTGATTCTCGTTCCTCCACCTTTGTGTCTTTTTTTGCCCGTTTTTTCCCCGTCCCTTACCTTGTTTTTTCCTTTTATTCGGCACTTTAAAGACGGGCTCATCCACCATGTCCACGTCTCCCCCGTCCCCCAGCACTGGTGTAGTGTCCGGTGTTTCCGGGCGTTCGCTCTGCACCTCCGTGCCTGCCTCTGCCAGCGCAGGCAGCTCCAGCACTGCTCCAGAACCCACTGAGCTCTTCTCAGTGGAGCACGGCTTCTCCCGGTCCGGTTGAGCCGAGCATGGCTCTTCCGCGGCCGGTTCGGCCGTGCATGGCTTTTCCGGGGCTGTTGCAGCTCCAGTGGGCTTCTGGGTTGCAGGCTGGGCTTGGGATTTACTTTCCTTCATGTCTGGTACAGCAGCAGCTCCGGGGCCCTCAGCAGCCGGCCGAACCGTAGCCGCAGGGGGAACGACCCCAGTCGACTCAGCTGCGTCCTGCCCCGGTCGCTCAGAAACACCGGGGTCACTCTGCCTCTCGGGGCAGGCCCGAACAAGATGACCTGTTTTACTGCATTTGAAACACTTGATATCGGTATCAGAGGAAACAAAGATATTGTAGTCAAAGTCAAAGCATTCAGCTCCTCCACACCTTCTCTAAAAACCATGAAGACCATTCTCCTGAAGGACACCAAGTGCTTCACCAGTGGGGACTTACAGCCAAGAGGGATTCTCTTAATGGGGGAGACAATTCGCCCGTACCGAGACAGCTCTTTAGAAATAACCTCGTCAGAGATAAAAGGAGGGAGATTGGACAACATAATCTTCTTAGCTGGGGAACTGAGGGGAGAAACCAGTGTTGTCTCATTATTAACAATGATGCCTTTCTGAATCAGATTTCTGACTTAATCAACATTATTCAGAAACACCACAATGGCACTGTTCATTCTGGAGGCAGAGACAATGTTCTGATGCCCCACCACGTTACCGACTGCAAGACAACATTCCTCTACACTCACCGGACACACCACACGGACACCGCGCCGGACACACCACACGGACACCGCGCCGGACACACGACACGGACACCGCGCCGGACACACGACACGGACACTGTGCCGGACACACGACACGGACACTGTGCCGGACACACGACACGGACACTGTGCCGGACACACGACACGGACACCGCGCCGGACACACGACACGGACACCGCGCCGGACACACGACACGGACACTGTGCCGGACACACGACACGGACACTGTGCCGGACACACGACACGGACACCGTGCCGGACACACGACACGGACACCGTGCCGGACACACGACACGGACACCGTGCTGGACACACGACACGGACACCGTGCTGGACACACGACACGGACACCGCGCCGGACACACGACACGGACACCGTGCTGGACACACGGACACTGTGCCGGACACACGACACGGACACCGCGCCGGACACACGACACGGACACTGTGCTGGACACACGACACGGACACCGCGCCGGACACACGACACGGACACTGTGCCGGACACACGACACGGACACTGTGCTGGACACACGACACGGACACCGTGCCGGACACACGACACGGACACCGTGCCGGACACACGACACGGACACCGCGCCGGACACACGACACGGACACCGTGCCGGCGAGTCAAACTCTCACACAGCCTCGCGTTCGAATCTGCCATAACCACGCTTCACCGACACGCTACTCACACACACACACCTGCACACACACACAGTTATTATCCGCACACACACACAATAAGTATATAAATATTCCGAGATATTAACCGGAAAAGAATTGCACTTAGTGCTGAAAAAACGGTTCGCTCTCTCACGCTCCACACACCACACTCACCTCTCCGCCATGCATGCACAGAGAGAGAGAGAGAGAGAGAGAGAGAGAGAGAGACAGACACATGCCTACATTCCTACATGCACATATATACTGAACACCTGCCTTTTACATTATCTTCTACATTACTATACAGTACATGACTTTAGAAACACACCCACATTCCCATATATGGGCATAGAGACACGCCCCCTGTAGTGGGTGACCTGCAGGTGCAGGCTGCTGATGTCCAGGGATGATCTCAGCAGTGCTGCGTAGCTGCCAGGTTTGTAACGCAGTATAACTCTGTTCCTCTGGCTGGAGAACAGGCACGCTTTTCCAACTTCCTGTTCAACAACACCAGAGGAGAGAGTGGGTTCTGTCAGAGCTGGACCGCTGATTATTAATCATCAGACCTGCAGGAGAGAGAGGAAACAGCCATAAATCACACAGCCAGGAGGAGACCCGATTGGCTGAGACACGCTCAGGTGGCCAATACAGACCGGGTCAGCTGGTGCTCTGATTAATGCTCCAAACGTCTCACAGAAACGTCTCACAGAAATGCTGTGACTGAGCATCAGTCTTTATCCTCACTGTGTATTCCCAAATCCACAGCATTTATCCTGCAGGAGGAAGATGAATTATTCCAAGTTTTATTGACAGAATCATCAGTAGTTCATCGACTAACATGGGACCGGGCAGCAAAGTTAGCACAAACGGCTGACCAGGCAGAAGACTGGACTGGATCTTCATCTTCTCCTGTAGAACACAGCACCTCCTTTCTTTCCACACTTTTGCTGTGTGTTTTATTTACACTACTAGGTAACATAAGAGAGCAGTATTCCATTCACTACACCTCTGTTTTCAGCCTCTCAGTGGAGTTTCTTTAGCAAAATCTACATAACCACATCGAAGAATTTGACTGGTAGAAGGTGGATTAGTAGTTTTTATTCTTTAAAAAATGTAAAAAAAAAAAAAAAAAATCCAGTTTCATTAATATTTCAAACACAAACTTCCACAGAAGCATTTTTCACAATAACATATTAACTTTTCTTTGATATCTAATTTAATGACACCGTGTTGTATGTTGTTCTCTGTGTGGCTAAAACATTTTACTGTATTTCATCACATCTGAAGTTTGAGAAACATGAACCTGCATACTGGTGAATGTTTAATTAGCCAAGAAGACAAATTTTCCTATTTCATGGCATTACCATCTCTAATGTTTCCACCCCCAGACTTTTCATAACAGTGGAAGCTAATACCATGTTTAATAATTGCACCAAGGGGTAGCATATATAGGGAGAAAAGCAGTGGGCCTAAAACAGAACCTTGCTCCTCAATGAATTTGCAGATTTTACTTCAAACCTTGTTGTTTCTTTAGACAAAGCATTAATAGTAGGAGACTTCAACATTCATTTTGATAAACCAGAAGACCCTCTGAGAACAGCAGGTGTGTCCATCTTAGATTCATTAGGTGTTAATCAAAATGTAATAGGACCCACTCATAATGGAGGTCACACTCTGGATCTCATTTTTACATTCGGATTAAATATAGAAAACAGAGTCACTCTTCCACAGTCGGAAGCTATCTCAGATCATGATCTAGTTTCATTTAGAATGCGTCTTAGTCACGAGATGCTCGAATTGCCACATTACCGTATGAAGCGTATATTTACGTCTGCTACTGCAGAGAGATTTACCGATAGTCTCCCAGAATTATCACACATGACTGGTTCACCTTCTGACCCTACAGAACTTGATCAGGTGACTGATTACCTGGAGTCAATGTTTTGGAACACCCTAGACACTGTAGCTCCACTTAAATGGAAAAAAATTAAAGAGAAGAAACTAGCACCCTGGTACAACGACCACACACGAGCTTTAAAACAATCAGCTAGGAAACTAGAGCGTAAATGGTGTCAATCTAAATTAGCAGTATTTCGGTTACCGTGGAAGGAAAGCCTTCTGAGATACAAAAATTCTCTTAGTGCTGCTAGATCAGCGTATCTCTCTGCCCTAATCGAAGATAACAAAAACAATCCAAAATTTTTATTTAGCACTGTAGCAAAACTAACTAGGAGTAAAACCACTGTAGAAAAGCGCACACCATCTACATTCAGCTTCAAGAATTTCTTCAATGAAAAAATTGACAATATCAGGCAAAGAATTCAAACTATTAACTTAAAACCAAATTATTTGATAGATAATTCTTTAGATTATATAGCTATTTCTGATCAGAACCTGAGCCTGGTTCCCTTTCAAGGTTTCTTCCTCAGATCATCTCAGGGAGTTTTTCCTTGCCACTGTCGCCACAGGCTTGCTCATTAGAGCCTGCTGCTCTGAACAGCAGAGTGTCTGTGATTCGTGACAGACTGGTTCTGATTGGCTGCAGATAAACAACATTCAAATTATGAATGAAATACACTGTACTGCCAAAAGTTTTGGGACATCTTCCTTTCCATGCACGTGAATGTAATATGGAGTTGTCCCATCCTTTACAGCTTCAACTCTTCTGGGAAGGCTTTCCACAAGGTTTAGGAGTGAGTTTATGGGAATTTTTGACCGTTCCTCTAGAAGCGCATTTGTGAGGTCAGGCACTGATGTTGGACGAGAAGGTCTGGCTCACAGTCTCCGCTCTAATTCATCCCAAAGGTGTTCTATGGGGTTGAGGTCAGGACTCTGTGCAGGACAGTCAAGTTCCTCCACACCAAACTCACTCATCCATGTCTTTATGGACCTTGCTTTGGTCACTGGTGTGCAGTCATGTTGGAAGAGGAAGACTGTTCCCCAAACTGTTCCCACAAAGAGCATGAAATTGTCCAAAATGTCTTGGTGTGAAGCTGAAGCATTAAGATTTCCTTTCACTGGAACTAAGGGGCGAAGCCCAACCCCTGAAAAACAACACCTGAACTCAATGATTTGGAGGGGTGTCCCAATACTTTTGGCAATGTAGTGTATTTTTTATTTTTATATAAAATTCTAGATTTTATATTTATATTCTGAATGTTTATATTCTTGTTCTATCCAAACAAATATCAGTTGTACTGAATGATAAAGCATATGTTCTTATATATGATGTCATTATCTATGTTATTAATTAGCAATAATTTAGACCCCGAACACAGAGCAACAACAACAACGTCCCATGGTTGAAGGTGTTGTGTGTTTGCAGTAATTACAATTTGTTAAGGTTTCCTTCACACTGAGAATAAAGAGTGTGTAACTACACAAAACTCCACAGCAGCCCCACCTCTCTGAGCCACGCCTGACTCGGGAGAACCCGGAGAAGGTGTGATGTAAATTAGTGAAGTTTAAATTCGGACTTCGCAGGGTGACCTGGGGTTAAACTCTGCAGAAGGTCACATGGGCTTTACGTTATTGAACTCTCATCATTCATATTCATGTGTAAGGTCACGGGTTGGGTTCTGGAGCTGAGGGTGAGGGTCTGGGTTTAATGAGGGACTTTAGTGGATAATTAGAGCCTGGAGACGTGCTTCAGCTGAGCAGACGCACAGTGCTCAGGAATGCTACGTACACACACACATCGTGGAGTTATCGGGAAAATAGTGCATTTATTACACACTTCTACTCATTATTATTAAACCCAAATCATGCTAATAAAGTTACTTTCAGGGAAAGCACTAACAATTAGCATCTTGTAGACAGCTAGCATTGAATTTATTATTCAATTATTAAATGTTTTGTAAGAGTTTGTTTACTGATGTGTGTTGTTAACATGCTAACCGTTTCAGATATGTGGAAATATTCAGGTTAAAGAAAAATCTTAAAGAAAAATCTAAAATGCTAGTCAAATCAAGATGGCTGCTGTTTTCACTCTTATCTGGAAAAGAAGAAAATCATGTTAACATCTCTAACAAACAATTACATCAAATACTGCTAGTTTGATGATAACTGCTAACTGCTAGCTAACATTCAGCTATTTATTGTTATTTATTTTAAAGCATTTAAAGAAAAACGAAGTGGACTTACTGTTAGCCCTCCAACATCACTCCAACCTGCTCCATCACCTGCTGCAGAAGTTCCTGTGAATGAGGCGTTACCATAGAAACAATATTATAACATTAACTTCCACATCATTGTGTAATAACTCTTAAACAATGTCACTGTTACAGGATTAGATCAATTCTCTGAAGTCTTTATTTTAGGAGTCTGTTAGAGTCTGTTAGAGTTGAGTGAAGAGGAGAGAAGGTTCCAGAAGCTGATGTGGGCGTGTACTGTTCAGCTCCGTTATAAAGATTCTGCCAGTAATGAATGAGTGCAGTGTAAATTCAGCGTGTTTATCCTCAATACACACATCACTCACACACAGATACACACATTAGTATAATTAATACACACACACACACAGTTATATAAACCAGAGGGGAAGACTAATAAAATACACTTATACTTTATTTTATACAAACAAACAAAAACCTTAGTGACGCAGGAGTGGCCTCTGCAGTAGCCTTAGTGAAGGAGGGGTGGCCTCTCTGTGTCAGTCTTAGTGAAAGAGGCGTGGCCTCTGCAGTAACCTCAGTGAAGGAGGCGGGGCCTCTCTATGTCAGTCTCAGTGAAGGAGGCGGGGCCTCTCTATATCAGTCTCAGTGAAGGAGGCGGGGCCTCTCTATGTCAGTCTCAGTGAAGGAGGTGTGACCTCTCTGTGTCAGTCACAGTGAAGGAGGCGTGGCCTCTGTGTTACTCTCAGTGAAGGAGTTGTGGCCTCTCTGTGTCAGGCGTGGCTTTTTTCAGTCTCAGATTTTAACACTACTGTTAACTCAACTGTTACCCAAGTCACAAGAACAGATTATGCCTTGTGTGTGTGTGTGTGTGTGTGTGTAAAAGAGAGAGAGAGAGAGAGAGAGAGAGAGAGAAAATGGAGATTGGTGTAGAGTGACTTCCAAAAACTTGCCTTTTCCAATCAACACAGCTCAACTCAGGGCAGCAGGTGGTCCTAAACACCATCATCAAGACACCTACATGGGGAACGAACACACACACACACACACACACGTTACATGCCTTGTATACTTATCTCAGTGGGTCATTTGAGTGATAACGGAGCTCACTGTTTACTAAAACATTAGGATTTGTTGGTAATTTTGTACACAAGAATGAAAGAAAGAAATAAGAAGAGAAAAGAAGAGAAGGAAAGAAAGAAAGAAAGAATAGAGGATGTAAATCTTCTGAATCCGTCATTGGGAATCTTGAGTGTGAAAGAAAATAAAGAAAGAAGGCTCTATCTATCATCACTACAACAAACACACATCATGTATTCACCTTCAGGACTGTGAGCATTCTACACACACACACACACACACACACACACACACACAGAGTGATGTGATTTATAGGATTACTGAAGCAGGAGAAGAGAGGAGTGTTCTTTTATCTTCTATCAGATGAACAAATAAGAATAAAGTGTTTCTCTTCATCAGCAGAACAAACAGGGAGGGAGGGAGTGTGTGTGTGTGTGTGTGACTGTGTGTGTGTGTATGAGTGTGTGTTTGTGTGTGTGTATATGAGTGTGTGTGAGAGTGTGTTACTCTCAGGAACAGATTATAGGTCAGTGTTTAAAGCCTGAACACTGCAGCTTTAATAATAACATCAGGAGGATGGACTGGTCAGGAGATTGGATTATTATAAATAAACTTTAATTTGCTTTGTTTTAATTGGATTGTTTGCAATGAATTAAAGCCTTGACCTCGATTCAGGGATTCAGAGTTATTATTAAACACAATAAACATCATTTAAAACGTGAAATCCCTCACACACTCTCACTGAGGAATTCTGGGTAATTCCCCTCACTGACCTCATACATAATAAACACTGAAGAGGAATTCCACCTCACATCAAATATTAACACTGAGACATGATGTAACACCTCACTGCAGGGAGAGAGAGAGAGAGAGAGACAGAGAGAGAGTGAGACAGACACAGAGATAGAGACACAGAGAGAGAGACAGAGACACAGAGATAGAGACACAGAGAGAGAGACAGAGAGACAGAGAGAGAGACAGAGACACAGAGAGAGAGACACAGAGAGTGAGAGAGATACACAGAGAGAGATACACAGAGAGTGAGAGAGACACAGAGAGAGAGAGAGAGAGATACAGTATATATATATATATATACAATACAGGCATCATTTTAAAGCAGAAAATAAAAGTAAATAAAACAATAAAGGTAAAATGAATGTAAAGGAGCGCTAAAGACCAGTTCACCTTCATCAATAAAACAGATGACATTTGTATAACACCACCTCAGTGTAAAGGCACTCAAATCATTCATTTCTTTAAAAAAATTAAAATCTATTTTGACCCGAGTTTTCACTAGAGCTCTGAAAACAGAAATGAGGCTGATCCATCTCTTCTTCTCTACTTTTTTTTCCGGCTTATGTAGATAGCCATTTTAGCTTCTCCTGCAATGAAGTTGATCAGTACCCATTTCTTTTTTCCAGCTTTTTTATAACCAGCTCCAAAGATAAAAGAACCCTGGGACCATTTCTCACCAAAAGCATTAAAAAGTGTTTCCAGCAGCTCAAACAGAGGGTTAAGCCTTATGTATTTTAAAAAACCATGAAAAACAGTTTCAGTTTCATCACAGAAAGGACATGTCTTTAAAATATCTGGATTAAACTTGGAAATTAAAACATTGACCTCCACAGCTCCATGTAAATTCTCCACTGTAAATCACCGCTCGTTTCCTAAGTGGCGATTTATAAACACTCTCCATACAGGGTTAATGTCATCTAACACTCCAAGTGTCTTCCTCCACACCGTGTCTGTCCTCCCATCCAGTATTCTTTTATTCACAGCTTTAACACAACATCTATAAATTTCTTTTCCTTTCGCTTCATAAATAGGTAAAACATGTCCTCTGTCCTTATCAAGATAACAACCGTTAACACCGTTTAATTTTGGTAAAAGTTCCAGTTCAGGAAAAGGGGTCACCTTTTTCCGGTGTTTCTGTTCCCTCATGATATTCTTTTACCAAGTTCAGGTCCTCTTTAGACAGCTTGCTAAT
This sequence comes from Hemibagrus wyckioides, assembly GCF_019097595.1. Lineage (NCBI taxonomy): Eukaryota > Metazoa > Chordata > Actinopteri > Siluriformes > Bagridae > Hemibagrus > Hemibagrus wyckioides. The sequence continues at coordinate 30,513,305 of NC_080718.1, read as the reverse complement.
CCAGTTGTTGATAATGGTTTGTGTGTGCCATAGTGACCGCAGCCCAAGTTCCTGAGCCACCGCTCTCGTGTCCTTAAAGTCCAGCCCTGCAGTGTCCTCTAGTCTCCTCAGTGTTGTAAACTTTTTCAGTTGTAGAGTTTGTGTGAGACCTGGAGAACTACCCTTAATGTCCATTCGTCCTCCCCCCAATAGTGGCTCTTCCAGGAGCCAAAACAGCGAGACAGCAGGGCCCTGGGATCCACACTCAAAAAGAGACCATGTTTTAAAAACACTTTTATAAAAATTAGACATGTTAAAAACATTAAGAACCGTTGGATCCATTAAAAACAAGGTGCGATCACAACCAAAACCATTGATTTTTTTCAACATAAAACTCATCACATCGCTCCAGACCAGGGAATCAGATCCTATGAGGTATTTTTGTACAGTCTGAAAACGAAAAGTGGCGATCCTGCTTCTGATGTCAATCAAACCCTGCCCTCCTTCCCCTTTAGGAAGAAAGAGGACACTCTGAGGAACCCAGTGCAATTTGTCCCACACAAAATTGACTAAAGCGGACTGAATTCTTCCAACAAGGCCCGTAGGGGGCTCCAGGCAGGCTAAACGATGCCACAATGTTGAGGCTACTAGATTATTTGCCACTAGTACCCTCCCCCGGAGTGACATGTTTGGCTTTAGCCACTCCCATTTCCTAAGTTTTCCTTCTACTTTCTCTAAAACCCCCTCCCAGTTTTGCTTTTCATCAATTAAGTAAATTTCTAAATATTTGATACATCTTTTTGTCCATTTTAGTCCACCTGCCAGTTTTGGTAGACCCTGGGACCAGTTTCCCACTGCAATGGCTTCGCTCTTTTTCCAGTTAATTCTGGAGGAATTTACCAAGCTAAAATCAGACACTATCCTTTCCCTAAAATCTCAACTTCATTTTGATTCTGCACTAAAACCATGATATCATCGGCATACGTGGATATAACGTGGGGCATTAAAACTTGGTAGAATAAAACCATTCAAAGAAGTTCGTAATTTATTTAAAAACAGTTCAATCGACAAAGTGTACAACAAACCTGATAATGAACAGCCTTGTCTGATTCCCCGTCTTACTTTAAAAGGAGCGCTTAACCCTCCGTTGATCTTCAGTACACTTTCAGCATCTTGGTACATCACCTTTATCATTGCTATAAGACTAGGGTTCAGGCCAAATGCCTCCAGGGTTTTCCAGAGGTACTGGTGCTCAACCCTGTCAAAAGCTTTTTCTTGGTCCAGTGAAATCAGACCAAGGTCCACGGCCAATGAACTGGAGATGTCCAAAATGTCCCGAATTAAGAAAACGTTATCAATGATGGACCTACTGGGCACACAATCTGTCTGTTCAGCTTGAATAATCGAGTCCATGATGTCTCTGAGCCGGTTGGCCAATGCTTTAGACATTATTTTATAGTCTGTACAGAGCAGTGACACTGGACGCCAGTTTATGTCCTGTAAATCCCCTTTCTTGAGGAGAAGGGTGATCGCTCTCTGGCTGCTCAAGGGGAGACACATTTCTCTGCAGCTTTCGTCGAGGACCTCCAGCAGATCTTCTCCGAGCTCCTGCCAGAAGAACTTGTAGAACTCCGCTGGTAGGCCATCAATTCCAGGCGCCTTTTCTCCCGCCATTGAGTTTAAGGCGGCCTGCAGCTCCTCTAGAACCAGGAGTCCTTCCAGTGCAGCGCTGTCCTCTCGTGAAACCCTTGGAAGCCCTCGATGGAAAGCGTTCAGCAGCTCCTCATTTTCACTGTACTCACTCTTGTACAGGTCTTTGTAGAAATTTGTGGCGTACCGTCTGATGTCACTGCTGTTTGTTATGTACTGTCTGTCCTCTGTGTGTAGTGTGTGCATGAACCTGCTCTGTCCGTTCTTTTTTTCCAGTCCTAAGAAAAACTGTGAAGGAGCGTCCATTTCGTTAGCTCCGTTGAACCGAGATCAAACAAGAGCACCCTGTGTTTTTGTGCCCAATAGATCCATCATTAATGCCTTTTTTGCTTTGAGGTTCTCAAAATGTCCTCTGTTTCCTGTGGACTCAGTTAAAGTCTGTAGTTCCACTATTTCCATCTCCAGTTCCCTTAATGACTTGGTGATGTCCCTCGTGATGTTGGCAGTGTACTGCTGACAGAGCTGCTGGATTAAAACCTTCCCATGGTCCCACCACTGTCTGCAGGAGGAGAAGTCTCTCTTCTCTTTTCTAAAAGAGGTCCAGAAGAATCTAAAAGACTCAATAAAATTAGCATCATTCAGTAAAGACACATTAAAATGCCAGTATGCACTTCTGGATTTAAGATTTGCAATGAAAACTTTGCATCCGACTAAAAAGTGGTCTGAAAAACTGACAGTTATTATTTCACTAGCTTTAAAGACATTAAAATTATGTTTAAAACAATAAAATCTGTCTAATCTGGCTAGCGATACAAAATTATCTCTAGAATGTGCCCATGTATACTGTCTCTCAGTTCCATGCAGTCTTCTCCACACATCCACCAGATTGTGAGCCTTTATGACACGTGTTAATGCGTGTTTAGATGCTGCATGAGGTTCTGTATGATTCCTGTCTATTGAGTTATTCTGTGTCCAGTTAAAATCTCCTCCTAAAAACAGATAATCTTCAAAATCACAACTGGTTAAAAGTTCATTCAACTTGTTTAAAAATAAAACTCTTTCAGGACCATTAGTTGGAGCATATGCATTGATTAACACCAGATTAAAATGTTCATACTTAGCTTTAACTAAGAATAATCTTCCAGTGATCACTTCCCGTGTGGTGTAAGATTCGGGTAAGAAGTGTTTGTTAAAGAGAATGGCCACTCCTGCACTCACTGAGCTTACTGAACTCAGCACCACCCCTCCATCCCACTCCATCATCCATTTAGCCCCATCTTTCTTCTCGCTGTGTGTTTCCTGTGTGAACATTACATCTACGTGTTTTAATTTAATTAATTCATATAATCCTGTCCGTTTTCTTACACCCCTTCCCCCCCGTATATTTAAGGAAGCGATGTTAAAATCAGTCATATATAAAATTTAAAAAAGGAAAACGATCAGCATTGTTCAACCGGGGTTTTTATACGCTCTCCTCATCCTCACACAGAAGATCTTGTCTGGTCCTGGTTACGAACTTTTTCAATCTAAATATTTCTTGGTGAGTGAAGTCCCTGTTCTTTTCTTTAATTATAGCTGTTGCTGAGTTCACGAAGTTCTGTTTGTTTGGGAAGTACTGGTCTACTCTGACTCCTGTCATGTTTTTTGTTTTTTGAAGAAACTGTTTGACCTCTTTAGCTTTATAACTGCCAATTTGTTCATCATTTTGTTCTTCTTCATCACTTTCTGTTTCTGCATTCATATCTTCATCAGATACACCCCTCACACACACTCTTCACCCTCCTGCCATCTGGAAAGAGGTACTGGAGCATTCGGGCCTCACAACCAGACTGTGTAACAGTTTCTTTCCTCAAGCCATTAGGCTCCTCAACACCCGGGACTGAACTGTTCTACACTCTCACACACACTCTCTCACACACACACATTCTCACTCAGGACTGAACTGTTCTACACTCTCACACACACACACACTCTCACTCAGGACTGAACTGTTCTACACTCTCACACACACACACACTCTCACTCAGGACTGAACTGTATATTATCTCTCTGTCTCTCTCACACACAGATACACACACTCTCTCTTGACTGTGTGGACACACACACACACACACACACATAATTTATACTGTTCATTACTTACTGCACTACCTCTACCTGTCATCCGCTGCTATAGTTATATTTATGTTTATTCTATTTGCACTACCTCAACCGCTGCTGTGTATTCTTGCACAATACTTTTTTTTTTTTTTTTTTTTTACATTTCACTTTATCTATTTTATTTCACTTACATTCCAGTACACGTTCTTTTATTTCCTTTTGGCGCTAAGTGTCCTGTGTTCTTTTGTGTTGTCTTTCTTGTATTTATTGTCTTTTGCACTGTCTTGTCTATGCTCTGTTTGCACCTAGCTGCACACTGTGCACTTTACGTGGCTAAGACAATCTTCTGTCCTAGCTCTGTGGTGTTTGTTGTTTTGTGCTGAACTTGTTGTTGTATGTTTCTGTAGCACCAGGTCCTGGAGAAACGTTGTTTCATTTCACTCTGTACTGCGTCAGATATATGTGGTTGAAATGACAATAAAGCTTCTTGAATCTTGAATCTTGAATCATCATTACCTTGACTGTTAGCTGGTTGTGTGTTCTGTTCAGTGTTCTCACTTACATCAACTTGGGTTTTCTTTTCAGTCTCCATCTGGTTTGTTTCCTGCTCAGTGTTGTTTTCTGCTTCTTGACCCTCAGTGTTACTCTCTTGTTGTTCAGTTTCTTCCTGTCCAGTTGTTTGTACACTGTTTTCTACACTGTCCTGTTTAGCAGTAATCTGATCACTTTCTTTGTTATTTGCCTCCTGGTTGCTTGTTGCTTCTTTTTCAGGACAGTTTCTGATTAAGTGTCCCTCCTGACCATAGCCGAAACACTTTAAGTTGCCAGAAGTTGCAAAAATAACAAATTCCTCCCTGTTTACGTTTATTTTGAACATGATGTTTAGATCCTCGTCTCTGTTGTTTAAAATCATATACACATGTCTCCTGTAGGAGACAATGTGTCTGAGCTCGGGGTCTTTACAGTCTGCAGGTATCATTTTCATAGGTGAGACAAGTTTTCCGAATCTAGACAGCTGTTTGCTCAGGACATCATCAATATACGGTGGTACGTTAAACAGGGTCACTTTTTTAGTGGGGGTACCGAGGGGGAGAACGTTTGCCAGTGTGTCTCTAATCACAACCTTGCTAGCTATAACTGCCTCAGCCTTGCGAATTTCATCAACAAAGAACACCCCAGCCTTGTTCATGTGGGCGGAGGACACTATGCTCCTCCCACCGGATAACTTCACTACCGCTGAAGCGCATTCCTCCACGGAGCACGCGACAGCCGGCAGCACTTTAAACCCGTGCTTTCGGGTCAGATTTGGAAACGCCATACCGACACACAACACCCGGCCGGTGCCGGTGCACGCCGATACAGCGTCTCACACACACACACACACACACACACAAAACAACACTCACTACTCACTATACACTCAATTCACCTAACATACAACACAAAGAAAAATAGCAAAAACCGAGTTTTCACCTCAATCACACGCTCACTCACTCGCGCATGCGCACAGAGAGAGAGAGAGAGAGACAGAGAGAGAGACCTTTTAAAAGACCTTTATTTACACTTCATCAAAAAACAAAATAAACAAAAACAAATACACCAAAACAAAACAAAAGATTTGAAAGCACACATAATAAAAAAACTAACTTTTAACATAATAAATAAATAACATTTTCAGCAGTACTAAAATGCTACGAATACTATTGGGTGGGGAAGGGGGGAAAAAGAAAGAAAAAAAGAAAGAGAGAGAGAGACAGAGAGAGAGAGAGAGAGAGAGAGAGAGAACCTTAATTGAAAATAAATACACTTGATTATTAAGATCTTTTAGAAATTTAAAATAAGCTCATCATCATGAACATTACATACAGCATCAGTGACACCAAACATCACAAAACCCAACACATTATTCATCACCCTGTAAAAGGAAAGACTTTAGCCTCGCTACTGTTCTCTTCAACATCACTACAGAGTCTATGGTGGTGAGTTTCAGGCCTTTATTCTTCCGTGTTTTCCACAGTGCCAGTTTAGCTGTTCACATCAGATAGTTTAATAGACACATTTTTCTCCTTTTTGAGTTTCTTCCCTCATCCCTCACAGTTCTCCATTTTCTATCTGTATTTCACTCCTCCAATGAACACCTCCTCAGAAAAATCTTCGTCAAGTTTCCTGAACCAGTTCTTTAGTAAAACGAAAAGGCCTTTTAGTCCGCCACACTTTAAAAACAAGTGCTCGAGGTCTTCTTTTTCACCGCAGAACCGACAGTCCCCTCTCACCGCTGTGTCCAGGTGAGCCACGTGTTCGTCTGTGGCTACTGCCCCATGAATTATCCTCCACTGTAGATCAGCAGTGCGCTTCTCTACTGGAGCTTTGTACAGGATTCTCCACCTGTCTCTCACCAGGAAGTCTGGGTTCAACAAATCTGGCCACCTGGAGACTTTCTGTCTCCTCAATGAGTCTTTGTGTATGATTTTTACTGTTAGATAATACATTGCTTTTTTTGTCATTCGTTTGAAACGGTTTAGCTGAGGAGTCTTAAAAGTCTGGAGACTGGAGAGATCCTTATTTCAGGGAACTCCTTCTTAATCTCTGTTTCTTACAGATTGTTGTGTCTCCGGTTAATGAAGGTCCTGTGGCCACTTGGTAGTGCACTGTATATTTCTTCCTTCAACTTTGACACCAGACGAGAAGATCTCAAACCCGTCAGCTCTTTGCGTTTGTCCCTCGTTTTCCACCCTTCCTCTTGTAATAACTGACCCAGCTTAACAATTCTGTTCCTCAGCAAGCATTGTCGTGTACTCACCGAGGACAGCAATCATGTTGGAATCAGCTGGTTGAAGAACAGTCGTTCCTCAGGGGTCCACTGTTCTGGACAGTTCACCTCCCGCTCTGTTCTTACAGCATGGATCTGTGGAAGGGAGTGAGCCCTGATAAGCTCACATCCTGAAGGTTTATTAGGAAAAGGTGTTTAGCTAAGTCTATATAAGACTTTATCTAAGACTTATCTAAGTTTATATAAGTCTCCCGCTCGCTTCAGGATCACACTAGCAGTTTTTTTCCCAGAGCACATCCTCGTTATATAGGAGTCTCTGTGCAGCTTGTATCCTGAAAGTACGGATTCGAGCTCGGACGTCCACCAGCCCTTGACCGCCTTCATGCACCAGGAGGGATAATACTTGTGCAACGATCCAGTGTTGTCCATTCCAGAAGAAGTTGACCATCAACCTTTGTATGTCAGCAAACAAATCTTCTGGTGGTTCCATGACCATAGTTTTGTGCACCTTTTCCAACAGCCCTTCCCAGTTTTCCTTCTGAAACTGTTCATTTCCTAAGAAGACCCCTAGAATTTTTAGCCCATCTCTTCTCCACTGTAGTCCTCCTGGGAGTTTGGCTGCAGTTTGCTGCCAGTTTCCAATGATGTATCCCTCACATTTAGTCCAGTTTACCCTGACAGAGGTGGCCTTTTCATACACTCCGATAATTTGTGTTAATTTGACGTCTTCCTGACCCGTGATGAAAACTGTGATGTCTGCGTATGCTGATAAAAACACTTTACAAGGGCCATTTACACCGGGGACTGACATACCCATTAACTTGTTCCTTAGTTTGCACAGCAGTGGTTCAATGATTAAGCTGTACATTTGTCCAGAAAGTGGACAACCCTGCCTTATGCCTCTTGACACAGGTATTGGAGCACTTAAACCACCTCCTGCTTTAACCATTACATACACACTGGAGTACAATAACCGTATATATGAAATAAAAACATCGCCAAAACTAAAATGCCTTAATACATTAAGAAGATATTCATGATCCACCCGATCAAACGCTTTCTCCTGATCTAGTGACAGGATTCCTAGATCATTCTTATTGATTTGGTTAAGATCAATTATATCTCTTAATAAAAAGAGATTGTCTATAATGGACCTCTCTGGAATGCAGTATGTTTGGTCATTTTGTATTATCTGATTTAAGCAGTGTTTTAATCTGTTTGATAGGCATTTTGAACAGATTTTATAGTCCAGGCACAACAGTGATACTGGTCTCCAGTGTTTTAGAAGTCCCAGGTCTCCTTTTTTTGGGTGCGATGACAGGACTGATCGTCCACAGCTTGTGGGAAGCAGCTTGCTTTCAATACACTGTAAGCTTACTTCATGCAGGTCTGGTCCTATTATTAAATGTTTCTGTTCTTATCCGAGTTGAGGTAACTCTTTAAGTAAATCCTCAGCACAGTCAATATCACAACTCTCGGCACTGTACAGCTCTTTGTAGAAGCTTCCTGCCAGCTTCCTCATTTCTGTGGGGTCTGTCGTGATGGATCCGTCCGGACGATGGAGATGATACATTATCTTTTGTTGTACTCCTTTTTTTTCAAGATTGAAGAAGTATGCACTGGGAGCATCCATATCTTTGATGGAACAATATCTTGTTCTTATCAGTGCTCCTTTAGCTTGTTCTTGTAAGAGAGAGCTCAGTTCTCGTCTTTTCTTATTTAGTTCATCATGCTGCGCAGGTTCGTGGTTATTTACAATTTTTCTTTCCAGAAGGTCAATGTCTCTTTGTAACTCTTTTACAGTTGTTTTCACTGCAGCAGATGAGTGATATGTATAATTCTGACAAAGCATTTTAATATTGACTTTTCCCACATCCCACCACTGGCTAAAATCATCAAATGTACACTTTGTCAGTCTCCAACTATTCCAAAACACTTTAAAATTTTCACAAAAGAAAACATCATGTAACAACTTAACACTGAATTTCAGTAATAGTTGGATTTTGAGGTCTTCTTTATATTAACATCTAAAATGACAATATGATGGTCCGAAAAACCACTAGGTGCAATAAACGTGTTTATCACCCTGCTGTTCCATGTCTTTTCCAAATAAAACCAGCCATGTGTATTGCTTTACTTTTATATTCCTTGTTCTACAAACATCTATTAGGTGAAATTCATTAAGAACATTCGTCAAAGCTACACTTGACTGATGATGGGGTTCTTCCCCATTTCTATCTACAGTAAAATCAGTTGTACAGTTCCAATCTCCACCGAGTATAAGACACATTCTCATCATACTTCTCAATAACACTCTTTAGTTTCGTGAAGAAAATCAGCCATTCTGAACCATTATTAGGAGCATAAACATTAACAAATACAAATATTGAACCTTTGTACTCTATCTGTGCTACTAACAATTTTCCTTTAACAATTTCGTCTATCTTTAAAGTGTTACTATCAAATTTTTTCAGAGAATAAAATGGCTACCCCTGCACTATTTCTTGACCCATGACTCAATGCAATATTCCCTTTCCACCACATTCCCCATGAAACTTCATTATCATGAAACTTCATTTATGCCTTTCCTGCAGAAAAGTAACATTAACCTTCTTAATTCTTAAAAGTTCTGTAATCATTGCTAATTTATTCCTGTCCCTCCCACCATTAATATTTAATGACACTACTCTCATAATATCCATATAAAGATGTAAAAGAAGGATAGAAGCAGAAAAGAGACAGGAAAGTTGGAGGAACACCACTTGTGATTTGGTCATTTATCTATTTTGATGAAACTGATGCTTTACTTTTCCGTAATTTCGTTATAATCTTTTTCAACCGGAATCTTTTCTTTTCATCTAGAACGTCGCAGTTAGCTGTTTTTTGCAATAGTAACACAGAGGCTATGAATTTATCCACATCTGGGAAGAAATCTTTCACATCAATAGACTTGCCGAAGGTTATGTCGAGGAATTCATTCATTTCGTCAGGAGTGTATGTGTCCTCCATCACCTGTGAGCCAACATCAGAGATCTCAGACAGGGTGTCTTCCTCTCTCATCTCTGTATCACAGGTTTCCTCATCCTCTGACCTGTCATTTTTATTTCCTTCATTTACCTCTGCATCATCATTACCACTATTATGGACATCTTCATTTATCGGGTTATTTTCGGCCGGTTCTATTGTTTCATATACGGTATTCTCAGTTTGGTTATTCACTTCAGTCCCTTCCTTGTTCTCCTCAGAGCTCTGGCCACTGTTCTGTTCTGACTCTACAGTTTGCACGTTTTCTGACTCGTTTTTTTCACCCTCAGTACTCTGTGGAACTGCCTCCTCATTGGCCTGAGTTTTCTGGACAAGCTAATCTCTTATGACCCACATCTCCACACTCAAAACATTTCATACTGCCAGTATTTACATAAACAATGAATGATCTGCCTTCATGAACAACTCTAAAGGACACATCCAGATTTTGCTCTTTTAGAAACATGAACCTGCCATCTAAGCGACATCACATGTCATTTTTGCAACCAAGGGGAACTGTTTTGATTGCGCTAGCCAGTTTTCCGTAGCGCGCGAGCCCCCGTTCTATTTCAGTATCATCAATAATGGAGGCACGTTGGATACAGTTACCCTGGCTGTCGGAGCAACCAGCGGCGAAACTATAATAAAGTCTCCACTCGCCACAATTCCATTGTTTGTTAGCAGATTCACCTGGCTCTCTTCCTTCACGAAAACTACCACCGCTTTATTCATGCGCGAGGCCAATAAGATATTTTCGTATCTGATCTCTTTCCCTATCGCCAGTAACACATCCTCCACAGACACACCTTTCACAGGTACACACCTGACGCCATGACGAAGAGAGACAGGTGACGACGCCCTCGCCATGAGGTCCGCCATCCCAATCCCCACTCCAATCCTCACCACACACTCCAACTACACACTTCCACCTCCACCACTATCACTACAAATTAACACTACAATATTTTTAATTTATTTTTAAAAATTTTTTTGGTATATATTTTTTTTTTTACTTTTAAAACAAGTGAAACAAGTTAGAAAATCAGAAAGCCACACGGCCGCCCTCTCCCTGTGAGCACCCTCACACACACCCAAACACTCCCAGCATGCACTGTGAGAGAGAGAGAGAGAGAGAGAGAGAGAGACTTTTGACAAAACTTTATTTAAACAAGTCACATATCATAGAAATCACAGGGACTTAATAGATAGATAGATAGATAGATAGATAGATAGATAGATAGATAGATAGATAGATAGATAGATAGAACTTTATTGTCATTGTAAAGTACAGGTCCATAGCAATGAAATGCTGTTTATCATCTACCACAAGTGCAAATAGTAGAAATTGTGCAAATGAAGAAGTGCAGATAAATATGTAAATATGTACAACAATAAATAAGGCTGTGTCAGAGTGTGTATAGAGAGGTGTGTACAAGTTGTATTTACAGCAGATAAAGTGTAAAGTATAATTATAAATTGTGCAAAAATGTGGTGCATGTACAACAGTAACAGATAATATATAGTGAATATACAGATAGTATATAGTATATATAAATATAGTATACATAAATGTATATAAATAGATAGACAGATAGATAAACTAGGTGTAATCTATGAAATGGACAATATGTACATTAATTATATTACACAGTGAAAAAATACTATATTATAACAAAATGTACAGGATGGAGCAGAACTCCAGGAGGGGGCCTGCACACCCGTCGAGGTCAGGAGCGATGTTCAGCTGGGGAAAGGGTTCGTCCTCTGTAGGACCATGTCGGAACTCAGAGCCCCCTCTGAGTGGACATATCACAGGGTGGAATTTTTGTTTGTATCTATTTCTCTTAGCTTTCCCAATGACCTCCACAAGCTATAAAACTTAGCCGAAATAACAGAGATCTCAGTCAACAGATGAGAAGAAGCGGGTTTCTTTATTCAGCCATGCAGTCAACAACATGCATATCTGAAGAGAGCAGCTGATCTCTCAAACCCCGAAAAAGTCCCCTCTACTTATACCCCAGGCGCCCCGGGGCGCCTCCTTTTCTCTAATTTAAATATTTCCAGCAATTTCCCATTATATTCAGTGTATGGCTACTTTAGTCCCTCCTTCCTTAATTTACATACGTTTCCCAGTTCCCATTATTTTCGCATTTGTCCCGATACCGCCCCTAAATTGATACCATCCTCCCCTTGATGACGTCAGTTTTCCTCCTCTCCAGTTCCCCTTATTTTTAGGCTAAGTCAACAATTTTTAGAAAAAATTGGCGCTTACTTATAGGCGCCACTTCCTTATTGACTTCATTTGACCGTCACCTCTTAAAGGTGCTTCCTCGGCTCATCCTGACCTCGCGCGCTGCCCTCCACAACAATGTGTAAGTACCTTGCTCTCTTCCTCTATGTCATGATGACTTTTCCCTCTACCTACTTGATCTAAGTTTTATTTACTATTTTTAAACTAAGCTGTGCCATTAAGCTGCCTCATATCCTTTTCTCTTTTCATCACTGTTGGTTGCTAGTATTCCAATGCTATTGTCTCCTCTACCTGCCTATCACTGTCATGTCACAGTGACCTGGCCTACTTCCCACACTGTGTTCCTCCTGCCTTAGTACACGCTCTCTTTTGCTGACTACATAGTCACACAATATGCACTTCTCTCATCTTCTCTCATCTTTACTCATTTCCCATTATTTTTCCTAGCTCAGTCAGCCCGCCGCGCTATCTTCCGGAGAAGTCCCAGGGGTGCTCTGCGACGCTATCGCCAGTATCAGCTATCCTGTCTGGCCATTGAACTTACTGGTTTCCTGGAGCACCTATCTGAATCCTCTATTCCTGAGTCTCCTTACCTCGCTCACCATATCGTGAGAGATACCGTCTGTCTTGATCAGATCACCCAATTTCACCCCACAACCTGTGATCAGTCTACTCAGACCTTCTACTGGCACTGGACACGCACCACCTCTCAAGGCGTCCAGACTGAGGATTTCCCTGTTGAGATCTCCTCTAATGATTCTTCCTCTGACTCTTCTTCATCTCCTAATTCCCCTGACATTCCCCAACTTTCTCCTGAATTTGTGCCTATGCCTTACAGTGTTCATGATATTCCTCAGTCTTCTCCTGACTATTCGCCCCCAACTTCTCCCACTGGTTACTCTCCAACTTCTCCTCAGGATCCCGAGATTCCGTCTTCTACAACTGACCCTCCGGTCCCACTGATCCTGTTGGATAGGCTGGCTGACTGAGTTGTAACTCCTAATGTTCCAATAAATCTCTCCTCTTTTCGGTTTCTTCAGTCCCAGTGTGGTTATTACGCTAGCATGCTGCCATTAATAATTCTGCATGATTATTATAAAGACTATGAGGCTATATCTGATTATTATAGCTATTTTTAATCAGAGTTAACTACTTAATCAATGGCTAACTAATTCTTGATAGATATACACTACTCTTAGGCAGAATATTGCTAAGTCAGAGCTTAGAGCATTGAGTACATTACTTAAGCTACTTTTAAAGCTAGGTATATATTTCAAAGCTGGGTATATTATTTTCCTCCGACAACCAGTCTCTGTGTGTGAATAGTCCATTAGCTGAACACGCTCCTCTGAAGTTCTCCAGCGGTGTAGGAGCTGATTGACAACACACAGGGACCGCAGTCCCATACGCGCTGCCAGGTCCTCTGCCCTCGACAAGTCCGACCCCGCGATGTTCACAAGCTCCCGGAGCGTTATAATCCCTGAGGAGATGAGAGTTCTGGACAGTGCAGGGACGGTCACACTGGAGATGTCCAGTCTCCCGCCGTACACCAGAGGTTCCTCCAGCAGCCAGTGTAGCGTTCTACAGCCCTTGTTCTGTTTCTTAAAAACGTTCCAGATTTTAAAAAGTCCACAGTAAAACATTGGTAGTCCTGATAAATATTCAGAGATTTTAAACAGAAAAGAATTGCACTTAGTGGCGAAAAAATTTGCAAAAAGCCAACCGCTCTCACGCGCTCTACACGCCACACTCGCCTCTCCACCGCTCATGCACAGAGAGAGAGAGAGAGAGAGAGAGAGAGAGAGTGTCTGAGCTCAGTGTTTTCAGCAGTATGTATGGTTATCACTCTGGTCAGTATATAATCTAATCTAAAGTGTAATATTTGTTAAATGTGCAGTTGCTCAGAAGCTCTTAGTTATGAAACCCGATGTTTATAATGATTTATAATCTCACTCTCACTGTTTATAATGATTTATAATCACACTCTCACTGTTTATAATGATTTATAATCCCACTCTCACTGTTTATAATGATTTATAATCTCACTCTCAGTGTTTATAATGATTTATAATCCCACTCTCACTGTTTATAATGATTTATAATCCCACTCTCACTGTTTATAATGATTTATAATCTCACTCTCAGTGTTTATAATGATTTATAATCTCACTCTCAGTGTTTATAATGATTTATAATCTCATTCTCACTCTTTATAATGATTTATAATCCCACTCTCCAGTATATATATATATATGTATACACACTACTCACAAAAAGTTAAGGATATTCGGGACAAGATGGCGGCACGTGCACAACACGAGGCTCAGCGTCTCTCCAGAATCTGCGGATTAGTAGTTATTTACCTGGTCATAGTCAGTTTGTTCATACAAAATACTCTCTGTCTAACTTCATACAGCAGACAAGAACTCTTAGAAATTGGATTACATCAAACAAACAGTGGCATTGTGGACTTTCGTTTCTTACCCGCTGAAATCTCCAAACCATCGGGGGCTACAGGCTATCCCCGGCCAGGCGGAAGTGCTCGTAGGCGGCGAAGAGACCATAAACAAAGGTGGGGGAAGCGCGGAGGGCTACGAGCTAAGCTAAGGCTAACACCACACCGGCTTTCCTTACCCAGCATTTTCCTTGCTAATGTGAGGTCTCTGGCGAATAAGATGGATGAACTTCGACTTCGTATTGCCAACAACAAAAGATTAATGGACTGCAACATCTTAATACTCACAGAAACATGGCTGAGCAGCGGCGTTCCTGATAGCGCAATTGAGCTAGCTGGACGCTTCATCCTACGAGAGGACAGGACAACAGAAGGCTCTGGGAAGACCAAAGGCGGAGGTTTATGTATTTACGTAAACAAAGCCTGGTGCACAAACTGCACTATCGTGGTGAGTCACTGTTCTGCTGACATAGAATTCTTAATCATTAAATGTAGACCCTTCTATCTACCGAGGGAGTTTACTGCAACTATTATAAATGCTGCATACATACCACCGGATGCTAATACCAAGACTGCTATGAAAAAACTGCATGAAGCTATTAGCAAACAACAGACTGTTTACTCTGAGGCTGCTTTCATTGCCGCGGGGGATTTTAATCACTCTAACTTGAGAACAGTACTCGCAAAATTTTATCAACATGTTGAGTGTCATACAAGAGGAAGCAAAACACTGGATCATGTCTATACAAATATAATCAAGGCATACAGAGTGTTAACCCTCCCCCACCTGGGACAGTCTGATCACCTTTCATTGTTCCTACTCCCCAAATACACTCCGCTCATTAAACGTGTGAAGCCCTCATTAACATCTATCAGAGTGTGGACTGAAGAGACAGACACTACTACAGGACCGTTTTCATCATACGGATTGGAGTAGGTTTGCCTCTCAAGCTACTTCTGACTCTCACACGGACATTAATCAATACACCTCTTCTGTTTTGGACCACATCAAAGCCACCATCAGCAGTGTAACCACTCAAAAACAAATTATGACATACCCTAATCAGAAGCCATGGATGAATAGGGAAGTTCGTCTCCTGCTCAAGGCCCAGAATGCTGCCTTTAGATCAGGAGATGTACAGGCCTACAGTGCGTCCAGAGCCGACCTGAAGAGGGGTACCGACAAGGCCAAGTGGAGCTACAAGCTGAGGATCGAAGAACATTTCAACAACTCCGACCCTCGGCATATGTGGCAGGGCATCCAAACCATCAGTGACTACAAGCCCGCCCACTCTGCCCCCATATACATTGAAGTCTCCTTCCTCGACGAGCTAAATAACTTCTATGCTCGCTTTGATCAGAGCCATCAGGACACAACCACTATGATGAGACCTGTGAACGACCAGCCCCTCACACTTTCCACCACAGAAGTCTATGCTGCCTTAAGCAGGATCAATAATCGTAAAGCTGCTGGCCCCGATGGAATAACTGGACGTGTGCTCAGGACATCTTCAATCTGTCCTTATCCCAAGCAACAGTGCCAACTTGCTTTCAATCCACCTCCATTGTGCCAGTGCCTAAACATTCCAAACCCACGTGCCTTAATGACTATCGCCCGGTAGCACTTACACCCATAATCATGAAGTGCTTTGAGCGGTTAGTCCTAGCACATCTTTAGACAAGCCTACCACCCACACTGGACCCTCATCAGTTCACCTACCGTGAGAACAGGAGCATTGAGGATGCTGTTTCTCTAACATTACACACTGTACTCTCTCACCTGGACAACAAGAACACCTATACAAGAATGCTGTTTGTTGATTTCAGCTCGGCATTCAACACAGTCATCCCCTCCAGGCTGATTAGGAAACTTGCTGATCTTGGTATCAACACCTTTCTATGCAGCTGGATACTGGATTTTCTGACCAACAGGCCACAGAATGTTAAATCCAATAACATTCCCCTTCCTGTTTTCACTGTACACATATGACTGCAGCCCTGTGCATGGTTCTAATACCATAATAAAGTTTGCAGATGACACAACAGTGATTGGCCTACAGGGAAGAGGTAAAGCACTTGGCCGAGTGGTGTGCCGACAATAACCTGCTCCTGAACACCAGTAAAACCAAGGAGCTCATTATGGACTTTAGGAGGAGAAGGGGTAACACACACTCCCCTGTGTACATCAAAGGGACGATGGTTGAACGTGTTACCAGTTTCAAGTTCCTGGGGGTCCACATCTCTGAGGACTTAACTTGGTTCTCCAACAACTCCAGTCTGCTCAAGAAGGCATCCCAGCATCTCTTCTTCCTGAGATTACTGAGGAAGAATCACCTCTCTACGGACATAATGAATAATTTCTACCGTTGTGCAGTAGAGAGCATCCTAACCAGCTGTATTACAGTTTGATACGGGAACTGCTCTGTCTCGGACCGTAAATCGATTCAAAGGGTGGTGAAAACCGCCCAACGCATCATTGGGACCCCACTCCCTGCCACTGAGGACGTCTACAAGAAGCGGTGTCTGCGTAAGGCTCACAGCATCATGAAGGACTCCTCTGTTTTCTCTCCTTCCCTCTGGAAAAAGGTTCAGATGCCTAAAAGCCAAAAGCAGCAGGCTAAGGAACAGTTTTTATCCCACAGTGGTTACCTTAGTGAACTCAGCTTCACTAACCTCCTTACATGGACAGTAACCTCCCCACACACACTGATAAACCCGGCAGTGATGTAATATATCTCTGTAAATACTCTCTGTACATTCATCTGTATAGTCTGCACATAGACTATATACTAATATATGTATATTCATATAGGTATATAGGTGTGTGTGTATATGTATACTCCCTGCATATCCATCCAGCTGTAAAGTTATTTATAGTTATTCATATATATATTTCATACTATTGCATATACTGTAAATTCATCTATATATAATTTCTGTATATTTCCTATTCCGCACATTCATATATATCTGTAAAGTTACAATTATTCTGTACATTAATTTATATGTTCTATGCACAATATCCATCTTTGCTCACTTTATACTGTATATTCATATATATATATATA
This sequence comes from Hemibagrus wyckioides, assembly GCF_019097595.1. Classification (NCBI taxonomy): domain Eukaryota; kingdom Metazoa; phylum Chordata; class Actinopteri; order Siluriformes; family Bagridae; genus Hemibagrus; species Hemibagrus wyckioides. The sequence continues at coordinate 30,496,008 of NC_080718.1, read as the reverse complement.
TATATATATATATATATAAAAAAATTTTTTGTAAATCCAATTTATATATAGCTTTTATTTATACATATCTGTATATATGTTCATATTGCACTGCTAACTTGCACTTCTGGTTAGATGCTAACTGCATTTCGTTGCCTTGTAACTATGTGCAATGACAATAAAGTTGAATCTAATCTTTCGGGTGAAATTTCAGGATGCACCTAAAATGTAATGTGTGGTGCGGTGGATGAAGCTGCATACCCCTCACTGTTGATGGAGGAGTTATGGGACATGGTCTAGGTGACATGTAGTCGGAGTCAGAGCGGTAGAGGAAAGACTCCCTCCTGCCACTCTTGGGGAAAGAGGGATGGAGCACAAGCCCCGGACTCGCCTGCAAATCCATTAGGCTGCGGCCAGGAGACGGTCCGTATTCACCTTCAAAACTGGAGAAACACAAAGACAGACGATGAGCAAGATTAAGAAATAAACACATCTTGACATTTAGATCAATCCTTTATTACAGCCAGTATTAGCCTCCTACTTTGAGAGAGGACAAAGAGAGTCGTGATCACAGACCGTCAAGATTCTCCCTCTCTCTCCCCATGCATGGGCCAGAGAGCATTTACGCTGGACGAGGGACCGGTGGGCCTCAGTGCTGTTCTCTGATGAAAGTCGATTCACGTTGAGCAGAAATGATGGCCACCAACGATGTTGGAGACGTCAAGGAGAGCGCTATGCATCAGCCACTGTTGTGGTGGTGTTACAGTCTGGGCAGGTGTGTCCACTCAATACAGAACTGCCCTACATCTTGTGAATGGTACAGTGACAAGCCAATACTACCTGAATAACATCATTAATCCAGTCATTGTGCCCCTGCATGAACAACACAGGCCTAATTTCATCTTCATGGACGACAATGCTCCAGCTCATTGAGGTCTCATCATTAGGGAACGGCTGCTGGAGGCTGGGGTACCTCAAATGGAGTGACCTGCACTTTCTCCAGACCTGAATCCCATAGAAAACCTCTGGGATCAGCCGAGTCGCAGTGTAGAGGCTCGTAACCCTGCACCCCAGAACCTCAATGACCTGAGGGCCGCCCTTCAAGAAGAGTGGAATGCCATGCCTCAGCAGACAATAAGTCGACTCATGAACGTCGTGGTCAAGCTGTAATTGATGGTCAAGGGCACATGACAGATTATTGCGACATTGAGATTTTTTGTTGTGGTATACCCACCACTGTTGTTGGCTTTTGTTTCAATAAATTGTTTAAGGATTTTATAAAATAAAGACACTGCACCACCAGCCAACTGATCCACAATTACATTCCCTGAGTGAAGAATAATCTGAGGAAAATGACGATATAAAAACACATTTTCATACACTGTGTTTTATTTACATAATAGCACTAAAACACTGAAATAATATTTACTCTTTAATTCATGTTTTTTCTCACATTCTACCATCACACAAACACTTAGCATCCCTGCTAATGGCTTCATTCAAACCAGCTATGGCTACCTTGGCTAGTGTTATTTTTATTTCACTTGATGCCATGATTGTTTTTTACTGTAAAAGTCTGTGAAAGTAAAGCTATTACGTGATGTTATTAAAGTTATTAAGTGATGTTATTGTTATAAAGATAGTTTAGTTCGGTGTTTCACAAAGTCCTGTAAAAGTTTAGCTCGGAGTCTCGCGCTAAGAAACTGGCTCTATGGGAAGCTGAACACATCAAAAGTGGGACAAAACCGCACCACCCGATTGCCCCGCCCTGGGCAGACCAAATATCTGCATGGCCCAGTGGACAGAGCAGCGGGACAGTCCGGATAGCACAGAGATGAGCTGGTTTACTTGCACAGCCCAGTGGATAGTGCAGCGCGGACCAGTTTCAGTCGAGCAGCGCTGCTCGAACCAATTTACATTTTACCCACAATTCTCCGCTGTAGTTTAAAGTGCACATGGAAGCTTAGGCTTGTGCGACTCTGATGGAAATAGACCCCGCCCACCATCAATTTACATTTTACCCACAATTCTCTGCTAGGAAGCGCAAGTGCAAACCAGGCATGGCAAGGTGCATAGTAGAAACAATATTAAGTAGTCCTGACATTTTGAATAAAATTGACGAGGCTTTGGAAAACAGAAGAAACACTTCACAAAATGCAGAAAATGAAGTTAGAAGGCTTTTTATTCCTCAAGTTTGAACACAAATGAGAACAGCAACACAATCGAGCCCAAAATGTAAAATTCCTGCTTTGAACAGCCCCTTCCATTGCAACTCATGCATGTAATTCCATGAAGTACTGTCGAACAACACTGCAGTTTCCATAAAGGAAAAATAAACATTAGAAATTTAAGAAGTTCAAATTCATACTGTCTGGCTGTATTGTTGTAGCCTAAGCTTCCATGTGCACTTTAAACTACAGCGGAGAATTGTGGGTAAAATGTAAATTGGTTCGAGCAGCGCTGCTCGACTGAAACTGGTCCGCGCTGCACTATCCACTGGGCTGCGCAAGTAAACCAGCTCATCTCTGTGCTATCCGGACTGTCCCACTGCTCTGTCCACTGGGCCGCGTGGATATTTGTTCCGCTCAGGGCGGCTCAATCGGGTGGCGGGGTTTCATCCCTCTTTTGATGTGTTTGGCTTCCCATACAGCTCTCACTTCAGCAGCACTGAGCTACACGGGACAGAGTGGAGCTGCTACCTGATTGGCTGACAGTGTGATCACGTGATTGACTCTCACGACAAATGATTGACACTGTGCCTGCCCCCCAATATATAGCACTTTTTTGTAAAGAACCTACAATCGTAACAGAATAGAAGGGGCTGTGACGTCACAGGGGTGAATTCAATAGCGTCACGTGAGGAGAAGGGATTAAATTCGACTTCAGATCCTATCAGGTCATTTACTGTATTATACTGACCACACGACAGGTAAGCTCCTACACTCCTCACTAGTATTATTATTAATATTATTATTGTGTGGACCCACACTAGCTCTTCTTCACACACCAATATTTTCTCTGTATTTGGTTAAAGATAAGTTAAAGATAAGGTAGTTAAGGATCCAGACTCGGTGTAAAAGATGTGAGAGATGAGAGTCGAGTCGAGTCCTGAGTTTAAACATGGTGTGTTAATGAAGCTGATCCTGAACACTGACTTTATTTTCATCACTTTACTGTAGGACTGAAGAATAAACTTTACAGCCCTCATGTGTGCGGCTCGCACCATTCACTCTACTGTGTTCACAAGAGTCACTGAGGAATCGTTTCTGAACCGAAATCCACCACGCTTTATTTATTTATTTGTTTATTTATTTATTTTAGAGTGCTGTTCGTTATTCTGCGTTTTCCACTTTCTTACAGCTGAATATTTTTAAAGAGAATCTACTTTAATAATAATCTGTTTGTGTTTTTGTAGATAAAGCAATCCGAGAGAAAATGGAGAATTCATACTCCTATGATTCAAAGGTGAGTCAGGTTCATGTGAATCAGTGAATCGGTTCGAACAGAAACTGGATGGTGATTATTTACATTTACATTTCTGGCATTTGGCAGACGCTCTTATCCAGAGCGACATACAAAAGTGCTTTTATTTAGTTTCTGGGACTGAAACAGGAAAAGTGTTGTAATGATTAAAATCTCTCAGTTAAAGCTCTGACTCTGATAAACTCCATGTGCTCTTTACAGATGAGTGAGAAGAAGAGAAGAAGAACAGCTGGAGCGTCCACTTTGAGCACCACATCTGACCAGAGACCGAGGTGTTTCAGGAACATCATGGACCTTGTTCTTCACCTGAGTGATGAGTATGATCCATCTCTGACTCTCAGTAATGTTTTATTCAATTTTATTTACACTTTAATTTCATTTACACTAATAAATGATTAGATGCTGATCTCTCTCTCTCTCTCTCTCTATCTCTGTGTGTGTGTGTGTGTGTTTAAAGGTAATGGAAGGCCATGACCAGGGGCATGACGAAGAAGGTAAGAGTGTGAGAATAAGGAGTAATGATGAGGATGTAAATATGAGTGATTGATCTGATTAATGAAGAGATGAATCAGTGTATTGTGGAACATTCTTTTGGCTTTATTGATGTGAGAAACGGTCAGTTAGATTCAGTCATGTGTGTAAATCTCTACACTTATTTAGAGCAGTCTTATTCATTCTTATGTACAGAGTTATGTGTTCTGTTTCATTCTGATGAACACGTTGTCACGTCACTGATCACCTTTCATATTCAAGATGATTTTCTTTCTTTTACTTCCAAAAGTCACTAGGATGGAGTTTGCTGCTGCATCCACTAAAATAGTGACCACGGTGTCGTCTGCTGTCGTCTGGCGGTTATTGAAGCCTCTCAGCAAAAGCTTCGGGATCGAAACGATTCTGGAGGCAAACGAGAAGCTGAAGGAAATGGTCGAGTCGAAATCGAGCGAGTCTGCCTCAGACGCCTCGGGTCAAAGGTAAACTTCACTGACCTGCTGCTCAGATTTCACTCTTAATATTCACAAGGATCAACTTTACTGCACTG